>NC_036865.1:4471617-4553574 GCF_002910315.2 Salvelinus sp. IW2-2015 | reverse complement strand
GTAGTTTCTTATCCCAGTTTAACCTATTTGCTTATGGCCCTGCCTACAACTAACAACTTGTTTTTTAAATTATATGAGCAAAAGATATTCCATTTTATTTGAACATCAAGACCTCTCACTAAAGCCTTCAGTCATACAGAAACTATACTTAAATCCAAACTAGTTCTCTAGCAGATTAGCAAAAATGGCTCACCCCTTGTTCAAGAATGTCCTTTCCCTTTAATCAGATACCAACCTCTCACTTTCGTTATTTGAAAATTAAATGATCTCCAAAAATCACTATTTTTTAAATAAACCATATAAAGTTGGTTGCAATTTCAGTTTAATCCACCAGAAAAGACAGAAAAAATATTACAACAAATATTATGGTTAAACTCATATATACTAATTGATAAAAAAAACATTTGAATTATTATAGATTTCTTTATTTCGCCGTGATTCAAAACAGAGTTTTTCAATTTCAATTATTATACAAAATTCTTGCAACCAATAGAATGTTATATACAGTGCCTTCGGAAAGTATTCAGACCCTTTGACTTTTTCMACATTTTGTCAAGTTACAACCTTGTTCWAWTTTTTTTWAATCAATCTACACACAATACATTTACATAAGTATTCAGACCCTTTACRAAGTACTTTGTTGAAGCACCTTTGGCAGCGATTARAGCCMTGAGTCTTCTTGGGTATGACGRTACAAGCTTGCCACACCTGTATTTYGGGAGTTTATTCCATTCTTCTRTGCAGATCCTCTCAAGCTCTGTCAGGTTGGATGGGGAGCATTGCTGCACAACTATTTTCAGGTCTCTCCAAAGATGTTCGATCGGGTTCAGGTCAGGGCTCTGGCTCTGCTACTCAAGGACATTCAGAAACTTGTCCCGAAACCACTCCTGCGTTGTCTTGGCTTTGTGTTTAGGGTCGTTGTCCTGTTGGAAGATGAACATTTGCCCCAGTCTGAAGTCCTGAGCGCTATGAAGCAGGTTTTCATCAAGGATCTCTCTGTACTTTGCTCCGTTCATCTATGCCTTGATCCTGACTAGTCTCCCAGACCCTGCCGCTGAAAAACATCCCCACAGCATGATGRTGCCACCACCATGATTCACCATAGGGATGTTGCCTGGTTTTCTCCAGACGTGACGCTTGGCATTCAGTCCAAAGAGTTCAATCTTGGTTTCATCAGACCAGAGAATATTGTTGGTCTTAGAGTCTTTCGGTGCCTTTTGGCAAACTCCAAGAAGAATGTCATGTGCCTTTTACTGAGGAGTGGCTTCTGTCTGGCCACTCCACCATAAAGGCCTGATTGGTGGAGTGCTGCAGWGATGGTTGTCCTTCTGGAATGTTCTCCCATCTCCACAGAGGAACTCTAGATCAAAGTCAGAGTGACCATCGGGTTCTTGGCCCTTCTCCCCCGATTGTTCAGTTCGGCCAGGCGGTCAGCTCTAGGTAGAGTCTTGGTGGTTCCAAACTTATTCCATTTAAGAATGGAGGCCACTGTGTTCTTGCAGACCTTCAATGCTGCAGAKATTTTTTGGTACCCTTCCCCAGATCTGTGCCTCGACGCAATCCTGTCTCGGAGCTCTACGGACAATTCRTTCGACCTCATGGTTTTTGRTCTGACATGCACTGTCAACTGTGAGACCTTATATCGACAGGTGTGTACCTTTCCAAATCATGTCCAATCAATTGAATTTACCACAGGTGGACTCCAATGAAGTTGTAAAAACATCTCAAGGATGATCAATGGAAACAGGATTCACCTTGAGCTCAATTTTGAGTCTCATAGCAAAGGGTCTGAAAACTCATGTAAATATGTTTTCACTTTGTCATTATGGGGTATTGTGTGTAGAATGATGAAGAAAATGTTTTATTTAATACATTTTAGGAAAAGGATGTAAGGTAACAAAATGTGGAAAAAGGGAAGGGGTCTGAATACTTTCCGAATGCACTGTAGGTGGGAGGGGTTGAGGGGAGCTGAAGGGTGGGACTAAAAATAAACAAAAGGTAACTAATGTAAAATATAATGTGTCCGTAAAAATGTATATAGTATGTATAAGCTGGAAGTAGAAGCCTAAGCGTTGTTGTCCATTGATGTACTCTCATTAGGTGAGGGGTGGTATGGTTAGGGGAAAATAATAAAGGAAAATATATTAAAAAAAAAAAAATTATATATATTTAAAAAATAATATATGTATTTATCAAAAATAAAATAAAAATATATGGGGTATTGGATCATTCAGACAATAACATTGATAGAAGCCAAAATCTATTTGCAATATCCAAGCTGATCCACCCCAAAAAATAAATAATAATAATAATTTGTAATAATTTCGAAAAACACAATTTCCCTTTGACATTYTGGGCTATTGTGTGTGTGTAGGCCAGTTACAAAAAAYATCTCAATTTAATCAATTTKAAATTTAAGCTGTTACACAACAAAATGTGGAAAAAGTCAAGGGGTATGAATACCTTCTGAAGGCACTATATGTGCTTACAGTGAGGCCTCTTACATTGCAGAATTGAAGTATTTGAATCTTGCTTTCACTGCCGCAATTAAATGTTTTCCAATTCTATTTTGAGTAGAGGAAGAGTKGTGTACTCACTGTGCTACATGTTCAAAATGTTGTTCCCCCTCCGAATCTGTAGAGGAGGCACCTGTAAAACACATAAAAGAGAGTGATGTAGAGCTCAACAGTACGGATGATCTTAGTATGATTGTCTATATTAATATGTTTTCATTGAAAATGAAACATTTGAACCAGAAGAGATACAAATGAATTACATCAGCATTACATCTTTATGTGACGATGCACTCTAGATGGGTCACTTGACTTGAAGATCAAAACTCAATGGTCACCTTCGATGTAGATTTCTGCAGATGTCGAGTCTGTGCCATAGAAGTTGGAAGCAAAGCAAGAGTACCGCCCTGTGTCTTCCTCGAATGCCTCGGCAATGATCAGAGAGTGCAACTCGCCGTTGTTGATGATCTGAATGTCAGGGCAGTTCTCCAGCTCCTTCCCCTCACAAAACCACCTGGAAAGCCATAAAATGCATATGCTCCTRTTAGTGACATCATCACATTAGGGATTGAGCCCATTGAGCATAATCAGTCAAAAATAATCTAACCGTTTCAACTTTAAAATATAAATMMATGTTATATTTGAAAAAAAKCTAACAACTTTTCTGCGTTAGCAACTCTCCGACAGTCATAACTCATTAGTGTATGTGGTGAGTGTCTTGACCCAGTGTGTATGTCTGGCCAACTGCCAGTAAGTGTAGCCACAATCAGGTCTTGGGAAAAAGTTCTGGTGAGCTCTATTTCACTTTAAAACAAGAAGCCACCACACCACCCTACAATGCCAAATGAGTACTTAGTTACCACTTACTATACGGCAATATGGATTGATGTAAAATGTAAATGAGCAAAATTCTTAAGATGACAAATTGGCTACTGTTCCTGACTATGACTGTGACATTTCTACACCTGAACATGATTTAGGCTTTGCATAACAAAAGGGTTGACTACTTATTGACTCAAGACATTTCAGCTTTTAATTTGTAATTAATTTGTAAAAACTTCTAAAAACCTAATTCCACTTTGACATTATGGGGTATTGTGTGTAAGCCAGTGACACAATATAATCTATTTCAATATAATCTATTTAAATTCATGCTGTAACACAATTCTTTTTTTTTTAAGTCAAGGGGTSTGAATACTTTTTGAAGTACACCCCAAAAGATGCGATATAGAAAAGGTCTCGCTACTTTTACATTTTTTACTTCAATATTCCTTTAAAGATGTTCAAGAGTGAATTTACATGAGGTTGTCTTTCAGGCTAGGTGTAAAAACTGGCTAATAGTTCCAGTATGATATAAATGGAGTCCTCGACCTGCTAGAATGGAAACATCATAAAGACACTCGTTTGATCAGAGAGATTATTTAAATTCAAGTCCATGTACTATATTTAGTACAATATCAAAGTGTGCCAGTGCTGCAGAAAAAAATCTGTTTGGTTTAATTAAATGTAAGAAATTCTACACAGGGCACATTGACATTTTAAGATTGTCATTAACTATCATACTTCCAGTGTTAAAGTTGGGATTTTGTAAAAAATTGTGAAAAACATTAAAATGACTTCAGCATATGTATATTGAAACGCCTTTCAGAATGWAATTGTTTAAAAGCATATAGTATTGCTACAGTATTTGACCTGTACTAAGCCCAAATATGTGAAATATATGATGCAACTCATTATCTTTTGTGAACTACAGATGTTTCTGTATCGTCTGTTTCTGAGGAAGACACACCCATCTGTACTAAAGAACAGCCACAGGAGGCCACCTCACTGCCGTCTTGCCAGGAAGTCACTTCATCTGTATCTGTCAAGGTAACTACTACTGTCCTTCTTGTTACGTAGAGGACTACCACGGCCAAACCTGGACGACGCTGGGCCAATTGTGCGCCGCCTACCCCGGCCAAACCTGGATGACGCTGGGCCAATTGTGCGCCGCCTCCCAATCACGGCCGGTTGTGATTCAGCCTGGACTCGAACCAGGGTCTGTAGTGACGCCTCTAGCCCTGAGATGCAGTGCCTTAGACCGCTACTCGGGAGCCCCATGACTTGGAAAAGCACACACCTGTCTATATAAAGGTTCCACAGTTGACAGTGCATGTCAGAGCAAAAACCAAGACATGAGGTCGAAGGAATTGTCCGTAGAGCTCCGAGACAGGATTGTGTCGATGCACAGATCTGGGGAAGGGTAGCAAAACATTTCTGCAGCATTGAAGGTCCCCAAGAACACAGTGGCCTCCATTATTTTTAAATGGAAGAAGTTTGGAACCACCAAGACTCRTCCTAGAGCTGGCCGCCAGGCCAAACTGAGCAATCGGGGGAGAGGGTCCTTGGTCAGGGAGGTGACCAAGAATCCGATGACAAAGCTCCAGAGTTCCTTTGTTGAGATGGGAGATTTTTCCAGAAGGACAACCATCTCTTCAGCACTCCACCAATCAGGCCTTTATGGAAGATTGGTGAGACAGAAGCCACTCCTCATTAAAATGCACCTGACAGCCCACTTGGGGTTTGCCAAAAGCCACCTAAAGGACTCTCAGACCATGAGAAATAAGATTCTCTGGTCTGATGAAACCAAGATTGTACTCTTTGGCCTGAATGCCAAGCGCCACATCTGGAGGAAACCTGGCACCATCCCTATGGTGAAGCAGGGTGGTGGCAGCATCATGCTGTGATGATGTTTTTCAGCGGCATGGACTGGGAAACTAGTCAGGATCGAGGTAAAGAGGAACAGAGCAAAGTACAAAGAGATCCTGGTCCAGAGCCAACCACAGGAGTATTCAGGAGCCCGCTCTCAATGACTGTAGGCAACCTGCTGCTGCCGCTCTGCTAATCTTTAGATGGGGGAAGGAGAGGAGGTAGGGTGCACAAATGGGTAAGTGGGGGGACCTGCGTTGATAGGGTAACTGATTAAAAAAAACTGCATCATAAATAAATGTGGCTAGTCAATTGTGTGAGTCAGGGGCTGGGCCCAAGCCTATAGGGAGCCCAATAGGGGGAAAAAAAAGAAAGAATAATTGTTTTATTGTTTTATTTCATTTTTTATCCAACCACAGGAGCCCACTCTCAATGTTGAAAATACACCAGAGAGCATAAGGCACTGCATCTCAGTACTAGAGACATCACTACAGACCCAGTTCGATTCCACCCTGTATCACAACCGGCTGTGATTGGGAGTCCCATAGAGCGGCACACAATTTGCCCAGCGTCGTCCGGGTTAGGGTTTGGCAGGGGTAGGCCATCATTGTAAATTAGAATTTGTTCTTCATTGACTTGCTTCGTTAAATAAATAAAAAATAAAGGAAACACCGACATAGTTTCTTAAAAGGGTGTTTGGCCACTACAAGCTGCCAGAACAGCTTCAATGCACCTTGGCATAAATTCTACAAGTAGACCTAAATCATGCCAGGACAATACTTTGTAGAGCCACCTTTTGCAGTGATTACAGCTGCAAGTCTSATGGGGTATGTCTCTATAAGCTTGACACATCTAGCCACTGGMATTTTTGCCCATTCTTCAAGGTGAAACTGCTCCAGCTCCTTCAAGTTGGATGGGTTCTTCTGGTGTACAGCAATCTTAGTCATACCACATATTCTCAATTGGATTGAGGTCTGGGCTTTGACTAGGCCATTCCAAGACATTGAAATGTTTCCCCTTAAACCATTCAAGTGTTGCTTTAGCAGTATGCTTAGGGTCATTGTCCTGCTGGAAGGTGAACCTCCATCCCAGTCTCAAATCTCTGGAAGACTGAAACAGGTTTCCCTCAAGAATTTCCCTGTGTTTAGCGGCATCCATCATTCCTTCAATTTTGACCAGTTTCCCAGTCCCTGCCAATGAAAAACATCCCCACAGCATGATGCTGTCACCACCATGCTTCACTGTGGGGATGGTGTTCTAGGGGTGATGAAAGGTGTTGGGTTTACGCCAGACATAGCGTTTTCCTTGATGGCCAAAAAGCTKAATTTTAGTCTTATCTAACCAGAGAACCTTCTTCCATATGTTTTTCGGAGTCTCCCACATGCCTTTTGGTGAAGACCAAACGTGTTTGCTTATTTCTTTCTTTAAGCAATTGCTTTTTTTCTGGCCACTCTTCCATAAAGCCCAGCTCTGTGGGGTGTTTGGCTTAAAGTGGTCTATGAGTTTTGGTGGGCGGCCCTCTCTTGGTAGGTTTGTTGTGGTGCCATGTTCTTTCAATTTTTTTTATCATGGATTTAATGGTGCTCCGTGGGATGTTCAAAGTTTCTGATCTTTTTTTATAACCCAACCCTGATCTGTACTTCTCCACAGCTTTGTCCCTGACCTGTTTGGAGAGCTCCTTGGTCTTCATGGTGCTACTTGCTTGGTGGTGCCACTTGCTTAGTGGTGTTGCAGACTCTGGGGCCTTTCAGAACAGGTGTATATTTACTGAGATCATGTGACAGATCATGTGACACTTAGATTGCACACAGGTGGACTTTATTTAATAAATTATGGGACTTCTGAAAGTAATTGGTTGCACTAGATCTTATTTAGGGGCTTCATAAAAAGGGGGTGAATACATATGCACGCACCACTTTTCCATTTTTATTTTTTAGAATTTTTTGAAACAAGTTATTTTTTTCATTTCACTTCACCAATTTGGACTATTTTGTGTTTGTCCATTACATGAAATCCAAATAAAAATCCATTTAAATTACAGGTTGTAATGCAACAAAATAGGAAAAATGCCAAGGGGGATGAATACTTTTGCAAGGCAATGTATATCATATTATTTGTATCCCTCATTTACTCAAGTGTTTCTTTTATTTTAGCAGATACCAGTTGCCTACAGTTGGGAAGGCCGCAATTTGGGCAGCATGGGTGCCAAATATACAGCTTGTTGCTTTGTGGCCATAGAAGGGTTTTATAACCTCTTACCCTGGCAATTTGACTATTAAACTCATGGGTACACTAGCAATGGCTGCCAGTCCTGACTTGAATCGGAACTGCCATCTATGGATTATATTTCTATGGTTGCTTGCAGCTGTCTGTTRGCCTTTTTCAAATTTCAAAATACAATCGAGGGAAAAACGTACAGTTTGAAAGAAAATACCTACTGCTGAAAAGAGAAGACCAATCTGTCTGTAGAACCAATAGACAAAAAATTCTCAACAACTCCCAATGTTTAGCAAACAGCAGCACTGTTTTTCAAAGTAGCTCCTCTTGAGACTCATCCCAAACCATCTCAATTGGGTTGAGGTCAGGTGGTTGTGGAAACCAGGTCATCTGATGCAGCACTCCATCACTCTCCTTGGTTAAATAGCRCTTACACAGCCAGGAGGTGTGTTTTGGGTCATTGTCCTGTTGAAAAACAAATGATAGTCCCCAATGATCACCCGACCTTAACCCAATTGAGATGGTTTGGGATGAGAAGGACCGCGGAGTGAAGGAAAAGCAGCCAACAAGTGCTCAGCATATGTGGGAACTCCTTCAAGACTGTTGGAAAAGCATTCCAGGTAAAACTGGTTGAGAGAATGTCAAGAGTGTGCAAAGTTGTCATCAAGGCAAAGGGTGGCTACTGTAATGGGAATTTGAATGTTTGTGCTTTTCTTTATAACTAATTGCTATGTTCTATTTATATGCTGTTCTAGAAACCAATTTCTGTGTTCATGCAAGTGGCTGACTGTACAAATCCTCACTATCAGTAGTTGCAATTTGGCAGTACGCCCAGACCTTGTTTTGAGAARGAACGACCGTGTTTTCAGAACAAACGAAAGATATCTCAGTTTCAAGGTCTCAGCTTAGAGAGGAGAAGCCTTGTTATTGGTCTGTCACATGTAATGAAACAGTATTGGTCGGTCACATGAATGAAACAAAACTGTAATGATTCATTAATTATGCTAAATCATGCAAATATAACTTGTCTGTGTATAGCCGTATAAAAGACAACTACTGGGTCTTCCCAGGAGGAGCTCCTGATTGACATGTGTACTATGGTGCATTGAGTTGGTTGGAATCTCTCCAGCGCGCTGACAAATAACAATGATTCGTTTAAAATTGACTTCGAGTGTCCCTGTGTAAGAATTTTTCCACAACACTACTTTGAAGAATATAAAATATATTTTGATTTGTTTAACACTTTTTTGGTTACTACATGATTCCTTGTGTGTTATTTCATAGTGCATGTCTTCACTATTATTCTACAATGTAGAAAATAGTACAAATAAAGAAAAACCCTTGAATGAGTAGGTCTGTGCAAACTTTTGACTGGTACTGTATGTAGGGGACCTCACTGGAAAAGCGTGTCATTTCTAATGAGTAAGGTTCTAATTTGAAAGTATGAGCAGTAGAGAAGGCTTGTCCCTGCGTAGACTGCCTGGCTGCTGCACCTGTCAAGGCTATTTTCCCTCCCTAGCCCAGGGAGGAAAGACCCCCCCCCCATCAGAGTCCCAAAGTTAGGGGTACTATGACTGTGTCCCAACCGAATACACACAATACTAAACATAGACTGAGAATAGACACAATACTATTCCCTGACACACCAGAGCTACTAAACCATAGAAGGTGATACCGAGCACGCTTAATACTGAGAGAACATAACCACGACGTCAAGAACTAACGCAAGTTAACACACCAACTGACAGACAGCAAAGTTTATTTGCCACGTGCACAGGATACAACAGGTGTAAAACAGTACGGTGAAATTCTTTCCCAACAATGCAGTGATAATATTAATATAGATAAAATACAAAATAGAATAAAAAAACACATTATATAAGTTGAAGAAACATGAGAATGCAAGTATATTCAGGTCTGTGTGCCAGTACCCTATTTAATGTGCAGTGGTACTGGAGTGGTTGAAGGTTTATACATAAAAAGACTGGTAGTAGAATATACATATAAACAGGGCTGAAATATGACAGGTAGCAGGAATATATAAATACTTATGGTAAAATACTAATGGTAATACATACAGTACCAGTCAAATGTTTGGACACACGTACTCATTTCAGGGTTATTCCTTATTCTACATTGTAGAATAATATTGAAGACATCAAAACTATGAAATAACACATATGGAATCACGTAGTAACCAAAAAAGTGTTAAACAAACCAAAATATATATTTTAAATTTGAGATTCTTCAAAGTAGTAACCCTTTGCCATGATAAGAGCTTTGTACACTCTTGGCATTCTCTCAACCAGCTTCATGAGGTAGTCACCTGGAATGCATTTCAATGAACAGGTGTGCCTTGTTCAAAGTTAATATGTGCAATTCCTTTCCTTCTTAATGCTTTTGAGCCAATCAGTTCTGTTGTGACAAAGTATTGTTGGTATACAGAAGATAATCCTATTTGGTAAAAGACCAAGTCAATATTATGGCATGAACAGCTCAAATAAGCAAAGAGAAACGAGAGACCATCCTTACTTTAAGACATGAAGGTCAATCAATACAGAACATTTCAAGAACTTTGAAAGTTTCTTCAAGTGCAGTCTCAAAACCCATCAAGCACTATGATGTAACATGAGGACTACACAGGAAAGGAAGACCCAAAGTTACCTCTGCTGCAGAGAATAAGTTCATTACAGTTACCATCCTCAGAAATTGCAGCCCAAATAAATGCTTCACAGAGTTCAAGTAACAGATACATCTCAACATCAAATTTTCAGAGGAGAATATATGAATTAGGCCTTCATGGTTAAATCGCTGCAAAGAAACCACTACTAAAGGACACCAATAAGAAGAGACTTGCTTGGGCCAAGAAACACAAGCAATGGACATTAGACCGGTGGAAATCTGTCCTTTGGTCTGATGAGTCCAAATGTGAATTTTTTGGTTCCAACCGTCGTGTCTTTGTAAAATGCAGAGTAGGTGAACGGATGATCTCTGCATGTGTGGTTCCCACCATGAAGCATGGAGTAGGAGGTGTGACGGTGTGGGGGTGCTTTGCTGGTGACACTGTCTGTGATTTATTTAGAATTCAAGGCACACTTAAACAGCATGGCTACCACAGCATTCAGCAGCGATACGCCATCCCACCTGGTTTGCGCTTAGTGGGACTATCATTTGCTTTTCAACAGGATAATGACCCAACACACCTTCAGGCTGTATAAGGGATATTTGACCAAGAAGGAGAGTGATGAAGTGCTGTATCAGATGACCTGGCCCCCACGACTGTAKTGGGACTGATCACCGACGCCTCATCGTCGGTGATCAGTCCCACCACCGTCATGTTGTCAGCAAACTTGATGATGGTGTCGGAATTCTGCGTGACCYCGCAGTCGTGGGTGAACAGGAGTACAGGAGGGGACTAAGCACACACCCTTGAGGGGCCCCGGTGTTGATGGTCAGCGTGGACGATGTGTTGTTGCCTACCCTCACTACCTGGGGGCGGCCCTTCAGGAAGTCCAGGATCCAGTTGCAGAGGGAGGTGTTCAGTCCCAGGGCCCTGAGCTTGGTGAAGATCTGGAGGGGACTRTGTTGTTGAATGCTGCCCTGTAGTCAATGAACAGCATTCTTACATAAATATTCCTTTTGTCCAGGTGGGTGCGGGCAGTGTGGAGTGCAATAGAGATTGCGTTATCTGTGGATCTGTTGGGGTTGTAGACGAATTGGAGTGGATTCAGTGTGTCGGTGATGATGGTGTTGATGTGAGCCATGACCAGCATTTCAAAGCATTTCATGGCTATAGATGTGAGTGCTAAGGTACAATAGTAATTTAGGCAGGTTACGTTGGCACGGGGTTCTTGAGCGAGATCACACAGTTGTCCGGACAGCTGGTGCTCTCATTCATYGTTCAGTGATGCTTGCCTCGAAATGAGCATTGAAGGCATTTATCTTGTCTGTTTTCCCTTTGTAATCCATGCTAGTTTTCAAGCCCTGCCACATCTGTCGAGCTTCAGAGCTGGCATAGTAGGATTCGATCTTGGTTCTGTATTGACGCTTTGCCTGTTTGATGGCTCATCTGAGTTTGTAGTGGAATTTCTTATAAGCATCCAGGTTAGTGTCACGCTCCTTGAATAATAACAGATGTGAGTGCTACAGGGCGGTAGTCATTGTGGCAGATAGCCTTAGAATTCTTCTGAACAGGAATGAWGGTGGTCAGCTTGAGATGTGGGGATTACAGACTMGGACAAGGAGAGGTTGAAAATTACTTTGAAGATGTCTGCCAGTGGGTCTGCGCATGCTCTGAGAACGCGACCTGGAATACGGTCCGGCACTGTGGCCTTGCGAGTGTTGACCAGATTAAAAGCCTTACTCAAGTCGGAGAGCAAGATCACCCAGTCCTCTGGGACAAGGAGGGGGCCTCATGCATGGCTCAGTGTTGTTTTGTCGAAGCATGCATAAAATGCATTGAATTCGTCAGGTAGAGGAAGCATCGTTGGGCAGATCACGGCTAGGTCTTCCTTTGTAATCCGTAATGGACTYTAGCCCCTGCCACATGCTTCGATTGTCGGAGTCAGTGTAATAGGATTCCACTTTGTTCCTATATTGTCCTTTTGCCTGTATGGTGGCTCTGCAGAGGTTGTAGCAGGACTTCTTGTATGCGTTTGTGTTCTCAACCGTTGCCTCTGGGTTTGCTGTGATAGGCCTGTGTGCGGTAGCTCTGTCCTTTAGTTTAGCGAGTACCTCTGTGTGAATCCAGGTCTTTCATTGGGGGGGACACTGTCGGGGATGCATTTCCTGATGAAGCCAGTGATGGAGATGGTTAGCTCGTTGATGCTATTGGCGGAGTTCCGGAACATATTCCAGTCAGCACTAGCAAAGCAGTCCTGCAGCTTAGTCTCCGCTTTGGTGGACCATTTCTCTATGGAGCGTGACACAGATACTTCCTGTTTCAGCTTCTGTTTGAAAACAGGAAGCAGGGGTATTGACTCATGATCTGATTTGCTGAAGGGGGGACGAGGGAGGCCTTGTATGCTTACTTGTGGGCATCACGTGTCTTAGTGTCGCAGAATTAAAATCAGCGGCAACAAGAAAAGCAGCCTCCGGGTGCTTGGTTTCCTTCTTGTTTATAGCTTCGTACAGTTTGTTAAGTGCCATCTTGTTGTTGTCCTGAGGTGGAATATATACAGCAGTCACGATAACAGATGAAAACTCTATCGGGAGGTAGAAGGGTCGGTATTTGACCATCGTTTATTCCAAGACGGGTGAACAATAGGTTGAGACTTCCACTGCGTTATAGTTTGCACACCATGTGTTGTTGATGAAGAAATGTACCCTTCCCCCTCTGGATTTCCCTGAATCCATTGTCCTGTCTGCTCGGCGAATGGAGAATCCATCGAGTTGGATAGTTATAGGGGGTATCTTTCAGAAAAACTGAAAGAATATTGCAGTTACGAAAGTCCAGRTGATAGCAAATGTGTGATCGGAGGTCATCCATCTTATTATCAAGTGACTGGCCAATAGAATGGAGGGAAGCGGTGGATGGTTTTCCCTTTTGCCTTAGTCTCACCAAGATGCCAACTCTTCTTCCTCTTTTTCGCTGCCGGTTCCTCTTGGGAAGCCCGAAGATTGGGTCGTAGGTACACAAAGAACCCAGGGAGGAAGTATTTGTAACTACACATTTTATTCCATAGACACTTCTTTACATGTCTGTTCTCAGCAGACACMTATGTATCGTGGTTTACTTTCAGAAGCAAMAARAAAGGTTTATTTGTGTGCTGAAAAAMCTCTTTTCATTTCTTCATCTCAATACAAGGTGTTTCAATGCATTCTATTTGAACAATGCATTGTATTTGAACATCAAGTGTGACACTGTATATAATAGCTGTGTGCCACAGACTTTACAGGCTGTCTTCTACTTGTGGTGTAGTTCAATCTAATCTCAATTACTGCACACTGAGACGTCTCAGAATCAGGTTTCATTGTATTAACAAGATTAAAACTCTACAAAGAACTGAGTCTGTGCGTCCATCAAGAATCCTCATCCTTGCAGCCATGATGCCGAATGCATTCTCTGACTCTCCGTCAACGAGAGTGGTGGTAGTTCCAGGTACGCCCAGGTTTATTGAGATGGACAGGTAATAAGAGATTACATATATATATGTCAGATATATATACCGTATTTGGTAACCAAAAACATACAATTTTCCAAGAACCAAATTCCAAAAGCCTTGATAAAATGGCACTTCTCATATAGAGGAGCATACATGTATGCAGTAACAAGGGAAATTAGAAACCGAAAAAGTGAAATMGATTGCAACATTATATTATCAACATACCTGGAAAGCTGCATCTCCCAGGAAAACARGTCATCCTTGTTTGGGTGTGTAGTCACTTCCTTGTTCGGCTGTAGATGGCTATTACCAGCACATCGCCCTCTACTGTCCCGGGGTAATATTTCCACTTTCTCACATTTTTTTAAGCAAACGTYTTTTTAGGGAGCATGCGAGCACACGTTGGGTTTGCAGCCGCTCTAATCTTCACCCTTTAACCTAACTCCTAAACTTAACTCTAACCCCTAACCCCTAGCCTATCTAACGTTATSCACCTAGATAGAATTCATAACATATCATACGTTTTGCAAATTCGTAACATATTGTACGTTTTTCCAATTCGTAAAATATCATACCTTTTGCCAATTCGTAACATATAATACAAATTGTAATTGGTAACATATCATACGAAATGGGTGATGGACATCCACATATTAGTACATATTGTACCATACAAAACGTAACATAAAGTACTAAATGGAGTGTCTCTGAATAATACGAAATGTTCTGAGACCAGGTTACAGTGACAGGAGCGTGTCAATAGGTTAGCATTGTCCAGTGAGACCTTCAGCCAGCCCACACTTTTTCCTGACCTCTCGGGTGAACTCCTGTGTTTGTATATCAATTCAAGCAGGAATGTAGTTCATCGTTTAAAACCTGACAACTGTTCAAACTACTATACCACATTCCACCACGGTGATTCCGTGAGAAGTTCAACCTGAGCATGCCTAAGTAAAAAAGGGAGTAAATTCCAAATGAAACCACACTGTGTACTACTCCCTTCACAGAACAGCGCAAACTGGCTTTAACCAGAATAGAAAGAGGAGTGGGAGGCCCCGGTGCACAACTGAGCAAGAGGACAAGTACATTAGAGTGTCTAGTTTGAGAAACAGATGCCTCACAAGTCCTCAACTGGCAGCTTCATTAAATAGTAACCGCAAAACACCAGTCTCAACGTCAACAGTGAAGAGGCGACTCCGGCATGCTGGCCATCTAGGCAGAGTTCCTCTGTCCAGTGTCTGTGTTCTTTTGCCCATCTTAATCTTTTCTTTTTATTGGCTAGTCTAAGATATGGCATTTTCTTTGCAACTCTGCCTAGAAGGCCAGCATCTCTTTACTGTTGACGTTGAGACTGGTGTTTTGCGGGTACTATTTAATGAAGCTGCCAGTTGAGGACTACACACTCTAATGTACTTGTCCTCTTGCTCAGTTGTGCACCGGGGCCTCCCACTCCTCTTTCTATTCTGGTTAGAGACAGTTTGCACTGTTCTGTGAAGGGAGTAGTACACAGCGTTGTACGAGATCTTCAGTTTCTTGGCAATTTCTCGCATGGAATAGCCTTGATTTCTCAGAACAAGAATAGACTGACAAGTTTCAGAAGAAAGGTCTTTGTTTCTGGCCATTTTGAGCCTGTAATCGAACCCACAAATACTGATGCTCCAGATACTCAACTAGTCTAAAGAAGGCCAGTTTTATTGCTTCTTTAATCAGAACAACAGTTTTCAGCTGTGCTAACATAATTGCAAAAGGGTTTTCTAACGATCAATCAGCCTTTTAAAATTATAAACTTGGATTAGCTAACACAACGTGCCATTGGAACACAAGAGTGACGGTTGCTGATAATGGGCCTCTGCACGCCTATGCAGACATTCCATYAAACAATCTGCCGTTTCCAGCTACAATAGTCATTTACAACATTAACAATGTTTACACTGTATTTCTGATCAATTTGATGTTATTTTAATGGACAAAATATGTGCTTTTCTTTCAAAAACAAGGACATTTCTAAGTGGCCCCAAACTTTTGAACTGTAGTGCATATATAAGATAAGAACTGTTTTACCAGTCAGGGTGTGGTGACTGGCCTTGTATACTATCAAGGCTACATTTTAACATTTTAGTCATTCAGCAGATGCTCTTATCAGACCCACTAGGGTTAAGTGCCTTGCACAAGGGCACAGACCGATTTTTCACCTAGTCGGCTCGTGGATTCAAACCAGCAACCTTTTGGTTACTGACACAACGCTCTCAACCACTCGGCTACCTGCCGTCAGGCTACCTGTAATTATGTAATCCTAATGTACTATGCCTTCTGTTGACCTTTTAAGAACATTCCAAATGACAACAAATGTGTCATGATAGATTTTGATCAAGAAACGTTTAAGATTTGAATGTCTATTTCAGACTCTGTAACATCCATAACGGAGGGTGTAAGATCCAGTAACAGTCGTTTTTTCCTCTGTAAAGTAATAATGGAAATAACAATATTTTCCAAATTTTTGTTCCTGTGTTCAGCCAAACCTTTCCTTCAACATGGCTATATCCATGTTTTGACCTAAGACTTACAAATTCAGACTCCTGTTTATATGCTCAGTCTCCCCAAAAAGCTTGCCCAATCCATGATGCTTCGTATTTGCTTCATTTCTACAACATACCAATACTCAGAAGACTGTTTTTTGGGGAAATGTACTCCCACCAAAGAGTTCCATAGACACGCACATTTATATTTTGTTTGCACATTCTGTGAGACATTAAAGTTGTGATTTTGCATGCAAATGTAATGTCCATAATACAGGAATCGCTCTTCTGTTATTTCTTGGCAAATAGGCCACAATCTGTGTTCAGATATTTAAGAACATTGTTATGTGCTGATAAAACCCATTGGCATTTAGAGTGCTGCGTACACATACTGGAACATACTGGAACATAGTGGAACACAAACACTGCTATGATCTAATGTTCCAGACATAAAACAAAATACACAAACAGGGGCACCTATAAACAGGGGGTCCGGAGGAGTTGGAGAAATTGGCATTTTTAAATGAGTGTATACTGTAAATACTAGCTCAGTATCAGAGATGTACTGATCCACAGTTGTCAAATTCAACCATTTCATTGAAATTGTGATTCAACCAGTTGTGTGCCCAGTGGGGAGGCATATTTGAATATTTGCATTCAAATTCAAGCCCAAACAAGCAAATATGATTGTTTGCTTGTCAGTTTACAATTGACAAAATACCTATAAGAAGTGCTTTTCTTATTGTCCTTCTTTTCTTTGAAACAAAATACATACATACTTTTCAAAATGTGTTGAATAAGTACTCCAGCAAAAATACTGGAGTGTTCCTATCTGACAATGTCAACAACATTCTGAATATCAAACTTGGGCCACTTTACATCATATTGCTCACTCACCCTCGATTCRTGTACTTCTTTCATATGTCCATTTAGATTATGTCTTCAACAGTAAAATAACCCATTTGTACTCAGATCCTGCTATGTGGTGAGTAATCGCCTGTTTTAAGGCTCATATGTGCTTGCTGACCACACTGACTACTCCCCGGCTGCCTTCTCATGGTATTACATTTCAATGAGGCAAATTTAGAARCGTTTCAGAGAGACTGCAAGATCAGATCCACCTCCCGGGGAAAGCATGGGGRATTCAAATCAGCTAGCTAGTAAATCACAATAAAACGTGTGTACTACCACCTTGTGTACAACCTTGTGTACTACTACCAAAGTACTACCCGAGTTTACAGTACATTTTCACTTTTTTTTTTACTAATCTATATTTTCCCATTTAACCTGAAAGTAGTCTATGGGGCTAGGATAACGTTTCATCAACTGTTCAMATTTGTTACAAAAYCCACTGCTAACTTAAGCTAACTTTAGCCACTGTAACTCACATTGTTCTCCAGATATAATTGGCTAAAGTTAGCTAAAGTTAGAAATGGCTATTTGAACAAATTTGAACTGTGGATGGCAGTTTCTCCTGGCCCTARAGACGACTTTGAGAGTATGTTGAAAAATAGAGATAAATGTAAAAAAAAATAATAATAATTGTGACGATGAGTTTGAACGTTTGGTTTCGCCTTACCGGACTTCGGGCGTGGGGAGTCCTCGAACAATGCAGTCCAGCTGGACCTTGCTGCCCTCCGACACCTCCCTGCTTTTCAGTTTCTGGATGAAGTGAGGGGGCTCACAGATGGGGTCGGCTGTGTACACTCCAGGGGTGATCTCCACCAAGGCAGGCTCCACCAGGGCAGGGCTCTCAGCCTCATCCACTTCATCCGCCTCCAGCACCTCAGAGTCATCATACTGCTCCTCAGTAGTCCTGCAGTCCAGCATGGGGAAGTCAGCGTGCCCATACCCCGGTCCCATGTCCAAACCTTGGACCTCTGGCGGCTGAATGCAGAAGGGATTAGCAGGCCTCTCCATCTCCATRTCGAAGTCTTGGAGAAGAATGGGCCGTTCCCTGTCGTCTGCGTTCAGGGAGTAAATGCTCCCATCGTCTTGGCCCTTGTTGGCTCTGCTCCTATGAGCTTTGCACGATCGYGGKCGTATCCTTTTGGAGCTGTTTGCCTTGAACAGAGAGGAGAGCTCCTCGATGAAGTCCGCTGCCTTGTTGAGGAACTCCTTCTTGGACTGGTTCTCCAGGCCGAACGCCGGGGTGTTCCTCCCCCCAGTCCCTGGTCTCTTAATGTCCTCCCGGTTGTTCTTCATCGCAATATCTTGGATGATGGACGGTGGGAACGACTGTCTGTCTATCCTCATCGAGTTGTCCTGGATGGACGATTGGGACGGCTGATATATCTGTTCGTCTGTCCTTATAGCATTATCCTGGAGGGACAGAGGTGGGTATGGCCGTCTCTCTGGCAAGAATGTRGGGTGTGTTGGTAGGGGTTCTTTTAATTCCGGATCAGCCTGGGTGTCGGGAGTGTCGGATGCGGCGGAGGTGGCAGAGGGGGAGGCCTTGACATCTGACCTCTCTTCGCAGGCCTCGGGTCCGATAGCCTGACAGGCCAGGTTAACACTCTTATCCAGTTCTTCCTGACTCAGGAAGGCTGAGAGGTCTGGGAGCTGGTGTTGCGGCTCYTCCAGCCCCGCAGAGTCCGCCATCTTGCCTTTGAGGGGCCCGTAGACCAGGCGCCGTGAGGAGGAGTCGGAACGACTCATCTCGCTGTGTCTCTGGTGTGCTCGTGCTTCYGCCAAGTAGTTCTCTCTCAAGAGCTGAGATAATGATGTAGGCTGGTCCACACTGTTCTCTTGCATTCTGTGGGGAAATAAAAGGGTTTAAARTGTTTATTTTAGTGTATCAGTGTATACTTTTATTCCCCCTGTGAAACAGTATAATTTCAATTAGTTCAGTCAATGCTTCTCCCATGAATTCAATATTTGACAGAAAGAATGAAATGTTGGTAAGATCACKGAATACTTTGGAAGTAATCTCAATAAGAATAACAATGTGTAGCCCACTTGTTGGTCATAAAACGTTCCTATTTTAGGATGCGCTTCTGCATTACTACCTTTCTCTTTCAATTGCAATGGAAATTCACAGCACCCCATGCACAAATGCCACCCCCACAAAAACTGTTGACATACAGTGTCATTCTTTGGAATCGGTTTGCTAGGCTTAACACTCGCGGGGTCATAATTCTTTCACAAAATGAGCAAGCAGCCACATGGCTTGGAGTTAGGGCACAGCGACCAACCTGACTAGTGAGTGCAATTGGTCAATATGACTAATTGTTTCAATGACATACAAAATATCTTGTTTCATTATTCATTACCAAAAGAAAAACAAACACTAGACCCTAGTCTAGAGTAATCACACCCATTTGAATAATAATTCAACCCAGTGATAAACCACAATGCATTTGATACKTATTAAAATAGCATTTTCATTTCAAAACACCTTAAACCTCTTGTGGCCCCAGACAGAGAATAGTTTCATGCATGGACATTGGATCTCACCCAACTTGGATAAGCATAGCTACTTTCGGTGTGTTTAAGACATAATTTTCCTTCATGCCCAGCCTTTAAAAAGCTTTTTGACACTAGCTCCAAGTAGTTATTGAATCCAGAAACGGGATAGGGTACACAGATGCTACTGACACTCAAATCTGCGCAATTAAGAGAGGCAGCAATGCCCTTCTAATAGACCTGCAGCTGCTGTGTACGTGAATCCTTTGCAAACAGCCTCCAAGCCCCCCCCCCCCAAGTCATATCTAATTATAGTAAGGGCTCAGTTTACATGAACAAAATCAAGAAAAAAACTGTTATCCTCATCTTCTGTGCACTCAACAAGAATTTGATCACTTACCAAAAAATCTAATGACACAACCAAATCATTTTTTGAGTTTATGAGGGAGACACTGAACACTGAGAAAAAGCAACAATACCCACCCAGGTTCATGGTAGAATTATTCAAACGTAACAGTCACTTCAAAATCAATAATATAAGCCTTAAGCCCATGCTTGCCTAATGAAGTGGGTCTATGTGAAACTTGCTGAGAGTTTACTGTGATGATGTATGAACCCAAACGACAGTCAATAGGACACTATGAATGACAGGTAACAGGGGTTGGGTGTTTTACCTTCAAATAAACCCCAGCGGGCCCCGGCTGGAGCTTGTGGTAATCCTCGGAGCGCACCTTTGCTCAAAGAGAGGGGATTCTGGTCTTCCGGTGGTGGCCACCTGGGAAAATGTGAACACAAGCGGCAGCTGCCCCGGCCGGCTTCCCAATTACTTGAGCAGAGTTAACCTTGGAGTTTKCTGGGAAATATGGAGGCGAGTAGCTAGGGCAACCTGTCACCAGTAAAAGTAATAACATTTGTGAGTGCACTAGTCGCAGGTTATTTTGGGGTGGCCCGGACCATGTGTCTGGGTGGCGTCTAAGCTCATTGGCCAGTGGAGGCGTTCTGGAAAGGGATCCCTCCTCCGGCAGCATACAGTAGTCTGTCAAAGCACAGCCACTCTACCGAATTAGAAGCTCCTTGTTGAGCCTCCGACACACTAATGTTAACCAGCAGATTACTGCCGTTTATTAACAAAGTGCTCTTGGTGAACTAGTTGAACGAGCATTATCATAGAGCCCCACCACTCTATATTTGATCTCATAAACATTGATATCTTGACTATGACTTCCTAATGATTATATACACTGAGTTGACAAAACATTCGAAACCCCTTTCTAATATTGAGTTGCACCCCCTTTTGCCCTCAGAACAGCATCAATTTGTCGGGGAAAGGACTTTATAAGGTATCGAAAGCATTCCACAGGGATGYTGGCCCATATCGACTCAAATGCTTCCCACATTTATGTCAAGTTGGCTGGATGTCCTTTGGGTGGGGGACCATTCTTGATACACACAGGAAACTGTTGTGAAAAACCCAGCAGCGTAGCAGTTCTTGACACGCTCAAACTGGTGCACCTGGCAACTACTACCCTACCCCGTTCAAAGGCACTTACATCTTTTGTCTTGCCCATTCACCCTCTGAATGGCACACATATACAACCCATGTCGCAAGGCTTAAAAGTCCTTCTTTAACCCGTCTACTCCCCTTCATCTACACTGATTGAAGTGGATTTAATAAGGGATCATAGCGTTCACCTGGTCAGTGCATATCATGGAAAGAGCAGGTGTTCCTAATGTTTTGTATACTCAGTGTATCTATATTGCATCACTCAACTCAAACATGCATGCATTTTTCAGCATTAAATGAAAACAAAAAAAAAGTATAATTGGGCTTGCTACAAAGATAAAGTATGAGAGAAGAGGTCCAGCAATATGCCTTTATTTCAGTGCTCGCTCTTAAACAATGCTTAAAGACAGTAATTACAACTTATTGAATGCAATAATTTCACACATCCGAGTATCCTGTGTTGATTTCCTCCTTTCTCCTGCATTGTTTAAGCCTGTCAGCAAAAAGCCTTTATTCACAGTACTAATTATCTTAAGAGAAACTCTGCCTGGTGTCCTTAGTCCATCATTACTCCGCCCACAAGATCCCACCAAACCCCAGTGATTCCACAGGTGATAATATACATCATTTTCAAGATTTGTTTATTGAAAGCAAAACTGCACATAAGACAATGAGTGAGTCATCTCCAACATCCTCACAGGAAAACAATCACAACCAAGCTCGAGCGTCACATTACACTTAAAACAGTGCAAAGAGCTGTATCAAATACTTTCATTCAACATAAACATGTAACAAAGGTCAAATTGACCGTCACACCGTGACTGGATCTGTTTACATCGTCTGGGCAACTTGAGAGAACAGAGGGATCATTCGACATCCACCTACTGTACATCATTTGACATCATCACTGTAACAAAATTCACAACATGTTCAAAATTGGATTGTAATCAATTGGCTCAGTGACTTGATATAATGCGCAGGCTAACGCAGATACAGCAGCAACATGGGTAGACTGACGCCATCATTTGTGGAGTCTCAATGCAACTTTTAATAACAGGGAATAAAAACATTGTGAATCATCTTGTAGCATGCTTGGCAAATAGGATTTGGTTCGACAACAACTCAATAAAAGCGAAATGTAAATCCTTTTAAAAAAAAAGACCTACACAACCTTTTCAGTTATAACTTAAACTTTACTCAAAATGTAACGGAACATGCATTGTTGCTGTTTGTACCCATTGAGAAAGAAATCCTATGTTATGCCGGCCATATTTTATTCTGTAAGTTCCAGATGAACAAGACTTGGAGGTGGATTGGTTTAAAGTTGCCATGGTAGACATTTAAAATGTTAAGTCGACTAGCGGGACATTTAGTTGTGTGCCGAGATTAAAGACAAGCCCCTTTAGCTTAAAAATCACTGGGGAGAATCAAGACAGACCTGACTGATACAAAAGAGACACAATATTAGTTAAACAAGAGACAGATATCAAGTGTTCTACACAACAACAACAAATGAGGAATAAGAGCAGCAGCAGACTGTCAGTTACTCAATCAGATCAATAAGACCAATAAGAGATCCGGGTGGTTCTGGTTAGAGATCAGGGCCATGTTCATTAGGAACAAAACAAACAAAAAACGGAAAAGGGAGGGACTACCTAGATTTGTCCAATCAGAAACGATCCTTTTAGTTTTCCATTGTAAATTATATTTGTCTTTTTCTTTTCCGCCGCATGCCCTAATGAACACGACCCATGATTGACACAGTATACAATATGTGGTCAAACTGGGATTCATGCCCATCCACCTGTTTTTTTTATTTTTTATTTTTTATTTAACCTTTATTTAACTAGGCAAGTCAGTTAAGAACATATTCTAATTTACAATGACGGCCTACCCCGGCCAAGCCCTAACCCGGACGACGCTGGGCCAATTGTGCGCCGCCCTATGGGACCCTATGGGACTCCCAATCGCGGGCGGTTGTGACACAGCCTGGAATCGAACCAGGTCTGTAGTGACGCCTCTAGCACTGAGATGCAGTGCCGTAGACCGCTGCGCCACTCGGGAGCCTAAAATGGCATCGGTTAGGCAACTTGAATATCCCAACAAAGCAGAGTAGAAGGCACACTTTAATGGAAAAATAAGCACAAACCCATTAAACCTCATAGTATCTTAGCAATAATGAAGATTCATTTACCATCAAAAACTGAAAGAACAATGATGCACCATCATGAACTCACTGTGCTTTTCAGAAGAGGCAAAGAAACCGTGTCCACTACAACTCGTGGGTCAAAAATGAGCCCATGCTTACGCTCACCCAATTCACATAGCATCAGAGAATCTTCGTCATTCACAGTGTTTTGTCAATTTGGGTTGAACCAGGTCGCTAACGYTCAGAGCATCTGCAACAAAAAAAAACCCAGTTATTCATATTTGTGTACATATTTTTTCAATACGCCTGATTATGAATTATGATGCAAATAAAGTAACATTTTTAAAGTCAATAGCAAGCAATAGTATGCATCCTTCTTACTCTATGCAGACTACTCGCTGGCTCTCTTGCGAGACTGGTCACCTCTGCAAAACAAAAAGAAAGCTTAATKAAAAACCAGGGCTGTGTTCATTTGYGACAACGGAAGAAAATGGTCCGAAATGGGGATGCACCATCTGAACTTGTCTAATAAGAAACGCTCATTTTTGTTTTCCYGTGCAAAACGTTTTCCTAATGAACACAACCSTGGWGGGAGGTCCTTTGTTTTTCGCTAAACTCTGACTTATAACACTCACCTGGGAAAACCATTCAGAGATAGCTCCATTTGTAGTTTCTGGTCACGAGCAGCATAGTCAGACAGCTGGGATTCCACTGTTGGCGGGTTGATTTGAGGAATGAATCCAGAGAAGAGAGCTGGGGCTAAATGTGCCCAATCTGAAACAGGTAGCCAATAGTCATTGTGGGAGACCCACAAATAGTGCTCAAATGCATATTTCTACAATCGTGCTTGACAGGTACAGTAGTTAAACATCATTTTACAAGTGGATGAAACTATTTCGTTGGCAGCATGTGCTGTAGCATTTGAAAAAGACAGAGAAAGCGCTCACCGGGCCAAAGAGTATACAGGCCTTTSACCACACTAGCCATTGTTGAAGGTCTGACTTGAAAAGGCATGGAATGGGCTTCGAGGAGAAGAGCTAAAGGAAAAACAGAGAAAGAAAGAAAAGATCATTAACAACGCAATTTTAAAAGATGAGTCGTACGCTAAATAGTTTTGGGTTTGGATTGCAAGGCGTGGTGTCAGTTCACCAGTCCACTGTACTCACGTATTAACGTGTTAACATGTTTTTCTGCAACATGATCGGTAAAAAGCTTCATGAGATCTTCTCGCAGGTCTCGGTTTAGCTTCGTTTCAATGTAGAACTTATTCTTAGAAATCAAGAAGAAAAACAGGCTTGTATGAAAGGAGTATACGATTACGGTCTGTTCTGATCATTGACGGAGTAYGATTCATCTGTATCCGGGAAACTGGCCCAAAGAGATCTAATGTAAGGCATATTCCAAAGATGAGCAGCTTATATGGATACATACCATGTAGATGAATACGGGAACAATGCATTGAAGCGCATCTGTGTACCGAGTCAGAGCAATGTTGAAATTCTCAATGAAATTCCCTGGTGGACTAATCTGATAACAAGTGGAAAAAATATCAGTGTTAATTTACTTATCAMGTTATTACGCACTTTTTTGGCGTGAAACAGGAGATACTATCTGTACAAAAAACYTTTTTGTTTTGTTTTCCGTTGCAAACCTTTTTGGTACAGTATGGTACATAGAACCCAGGTTCTATGTTTTCACTTACTTGAAGATCAGAAGAGACTTGTCGAAGATGGGTAGTAATCTTCAGCATCAAGTCTTTGTACAGTAGCTCAGAGTGCTGTTGACAAACACACTTGTACACACAACTGAAATAGGGAAAGAAAAATAACTATTAAAAACAGATCCAATTGTAACGTCTCCCCTCTAAGGTCTCAAACATGAGTACGGCAGTTCCTTGTGTTCATTTCTTTCAAAGCTACATAAGAAAATCAACACAGTCACACTGTTTGAGTCTCACCTGTAGATCTGCTCYTATGAAATGGAGATGTGGTCCATGGGGTTTTGTATTAGCAGGTGGTCAATGGCTTTCTCCAGGTTCGGCCAGTATGTGGTTCTATAGTCCTCTTCGGTCATTYCATTCATTACTGAACCARACAATGATAAAGAGGTTATTTTCACAACAACTTGAGCCGTTAAAAATATATATCTTGATGATTATGGGGGTCAATTACTTTATGTCAAGCCATGGAAATGTTAGAAGCATTAGTTTGCCGTTCGCGAAGAGAATAAATATGTTTATTCTACCAAGACACGAGGAGCGCGCATGACAAGGACAGCTAGAGCGCACCTGATTGGTAGGGCTGAGCATTAATAGTAATTGAAAATGGTGAAAAACATCACTACATTCCCATAAAAAAAATTGTTAATATAGCTGTAATACTATAATGTGATCCATTTAAGTCTGATTAATATTGTAAGGCCAAATATTGTAGTTGCGCAACATTGCGATGTTGACGCATGGTTCATTTTCATATATTTTGAATCTATAGCATTGATTATTCAAATTGACACGAACATGAAATTATGGCTGATAGTACATTTGTTGAAAGTAACAAGCATTACAAACCAGAAACATGGAGATAAGACAGATATTGTGCAGTTCTTGCCAGATGTTACTTCCGTCCCAAGTCTGTTACTCCCACCGAGCAGGCAAGTACAAGAGTAACATTGCAGTAGTTCTGTTCAGTCTATTTCATTTCAACTCCTTTKCCCTAGAAATGTAATTACATTTGCTAATGGTGGAGGACATACATTGCATTCGGAAAGTATTCAGACCCCCTTGACTTTTTCCACAATTTGTTACGTTACAGCCCTATTTAAAACTGATTTGTTTTTTTTAATTCTCTCAATCTATACCCAATACCTCACAATGACAAAGCAAAAACAGGCTTTTAGAATAGTTTGCAAATGTAAAAAAATAAATAAAAATATCACAATTACATACAGTATTAGTCAAAAGTTTGGACACACCTACTCGTTCAAGGCTTTTTCTTTATATAGACATCAAAACTATGAAATAACACTTATGGAATCACATAGTAACCAAAAAGTGTTAAACAAATCTAAATATATTTTATATTTGAGATTCTTCAAAGTAGCCACCCTTTGCCTTGATGTCAGCTTTGCACACTCTTGGCATTCTCTCAACCAGCTTCACCTGGAATGCTTTTCCTACAGTCTTGAAGGAGTTCCCATATATGCTGAGCACTTGCTGGTTGCTTTTCCTTCACTCCGCGGTCCAACTCATGCAAAACCATCTCAATTGGGTTGAGGTTGGGTGATTGTGGAGACCAGGTCATTTGATGCAGCACTCCATCACTCTCCTTGGTCAAATAGCCCCTACACAGCCTGGCGGTGTGTTTTGGGTTATTGTCTTGTTGAAAATCAAATGACAGTCCCACTAAGCAGAAACCAGATGGGATGGCTTATCGCTGCAGAATGCTGTAATAGTCATGCTGGTTAAGTGTGCCTTGAATTCTAAATAAATCACTGACAGTGTCACCAGCAAAGCAACCCGACACAATCACACCACCTCCTCGCTTCACGYTGGGAACCACACATGCYGAGATCATCTGTTCGCCCACTGTACTCTGCGTCTAACAAAGACACGGCAGTTGGAACCAATTGACAGATTTCCACCGGTCTAAGGTCCATTGCCCGTGTTTCTTGGCCCAAGCAAGTTTCTTCTTCTTATTGGTGTCCTTCAGTAGTGGTTTCTTAACGGTAATTTGACCATGAAAGCCTGATTCACYCAGTCTCCTCTGAACAGTTGATGTTGAAATGTGTTTGAGCTGTTCTTGCCATAATATGGACTTGGTCTTTKACCAAATAGGGCTATCTTCTGTAAACCACCCCTACCTTGTCACAACACAACTGATTGGCTCAGACGCATTAAGAAGGAAAGAAATTCCACAAATTAACTTTTAACAAGGCACAGCTGTGAATTGAAATGCATTCCAGGTGACTACCTCATGAAGCTGGTTGAGAGAATGCCAAGAGTGTGCAAAGCTGTCATTAAGGGAAAGGGTGTCTACTTTGAATAAACTATATTTTGATTTGTTTAATACTTTGGTTACTACAGACATGAAGCTTGGCATTCAGGCCAAAGAGTTTAATATTGGTTTCAACAGACCAGATAATCTTGTTTGTCATGGTCAGAGTGCTTTAGGTGGCTTTTGGCAAACTCCAATAGGCTGTCGTGTGCCTTTTCTTGAAATGTGGCTTCTGTCTGGCCACTCTACCATAAAGGCCTGATTGGTGGAGTGCTGCAGAGATGGTTGTCCTTCTGGGACTCTTCTTCCTAGTCTTCTTCCAAACTTCTTCCATTTATGAATGATGGAGGCCACTGTGCTCTTGGGGACATTCAATGCTGCAGATATTTTTTGGTACCCTTTCCCAGATCTGTGCCTCGGACACAATCCTGTCTCTACGGACAATTCCTTCAAACTCATGGCTTGGTTTTTGCTCTGACATGCACTGTCAACAGTGGGACCTTATATATAGACAGGTGTGTGCCTTTCCAAATCATGTCCAATCAATTGAATTTACCACAGGCGGACTCCAATCAAGTTGTAAAAACATCAAGGATGATCAATGGAAACAGGATGCACCTGAGCTCAATTTCGAGTCTCATAGCAAAGGGTCTGAATATTTATGTAAATATMATATTTCCATTTTTAATACATTTGCAAAATTRCCCAYAAACCTATTTTCGCTTTGTCATAATGGGGTATTGTGTAGATTGTTGTGGATTTTTACTTTATCCATTTTAGAATAAGGCTGTAACGTAACAAAATGTGGAAAAGGTCAAGGGGTCTGAATACTTCCCAAATGCACTGSATATAAGTTGTTTTCCATAAAATATTTTGTAATTATGGGAGAGAAAAAAAGTTGTCCCGTTTCTCTCCAAAGTCATGTAATATGAAGTGAAAACTGCAGGTTTCAAACAATTAAGGAACAGGAAAAATAGTGATGCTAATTATAGGCTATAACAGTCTGTCAGATGGAAAGGCTTTCTTTAAATCCTTCTCAATTTAATTTTAACTAGCTACAAATGTAGCATATGCCTACCAGAATGATATCACGARTATTTGCATCAATCCACTGGCAATTTGTTTTTACGAACTCCATCTCGTGCGCACTGCAGAAACATGCTAACCAAACAACAGTGCTAGGTGCCTGCGCACTTGTGACAGAGTAAAAATCTTTAAAAAAATAAAAAAAGTGAAAAACCTGTAACCTGCGTATTTCTCACTCAGTTGACATCCATTTCAATAGCAGGCCTACTATTAGCCTACTTGCACAGTACAGCTTGGTTTGGCATAGCCCAATATTGGACTAATGGAGCCTAACGTTAAGTTACTCCTTAGTCCAATGACCTTAAAATTACCTCTTTAAAAAGGMCAAATTGCCTATGGAAACCATCTAAACTTGAATCGATTCTCAATTCCTGTACAGTTCTYAAACATAAATCCCTCTACTTTCATATCACATCAAAAGAATTTCACAAAAGCCAAARACACACTTACTGTACACTGTTTTAACACAGTTGCAGCTGACAGTATTTTACAGTGACAACACCTTTGAGGCGTCTGTCTTCCGTTGACATACGTGTTCAGAGAGGCAGATAGCTAATTAGCACAGGTAGTCCACTCTGTCTTCTGAAAACAAGTCTTGTAACATGGAAATATGACCATGTGGAAACCATAACCCTATAAAAAGGTACGTATGAATTTAACCTTTTGTTTTTAGAAAATAATTTATTGGGGATATTAAAGATAAGGTCCTTATGCTTCCAAAACCAAACCGAAAGCGTTGCATGTTAATGTTCAGACTGAACTTTGCACTCTTAACAAAACTTCCACCTACAGAAGACGCCTTCATCCAATGACTTYTGTGTAATGTAATGGAACTGAGAGTCATGATCGAGGGCTAGGGTTGGACCAAAATGTGATTCAGAGTACATGCCACCTTTGCTCATAGAACTTTTCCCACGGAGRTTTTCCTTCGACGGGTGAGCCGTTAGTGAAATTTTGTATACTCACTTCTCCAGGCACCACTACACCACTGATTCCAAACAAGGACCTTCCAACCATAGGGTGCAAAGGTCATAACAGTCATTAACGCTTGTCTGCTTCCTGGGGCAAGTAAAAAACATTGTTAGACAAGCAGATTATAGCTGTATCGCACAAGTTGACTGCTCCACGGCTTCCGTTTTTCCCCAAACTTTTACAGATGCACATTTGAGAGCATCCAGTTGGGCAAAAAAAATTTTTTTTGGGGGGGGGGGGTTGCCTGTTTTGCATGTTATTTTGGCATTAATACATGTCACATATCAGTTTG
Source organism: Salvelinus sp. IW2-2015 (assembly GCF_002910315.2). Lineage (NCBI taxonomy): Eukaryota > Metazoa > Chordata > Actinopteri > Salmoniformes > Salmonidae > Salvelinus > Salvelinus sp. IW2-2015. The sequence goes on along the minus strand of NC_036865.1, from coordinate 4,524,136 downwards.
CAAACAGTGTAAAACAAATTATAATCATTGAGTTAATAAAGCCGCATACAAACATGGTCTCTTTTTTGCTTTTTTGAGTAAGGTAGCTCCAAAATTAAGTTGTTTCAGCCTAGCTCAGTGCTTTCTGTTGTGGTGGGGCAGCCAGCGGAAAATACGGAGCTTAGGGGTTGGCAACGTTCTCTAGTTGCACCGTGATTGGCTCAGTGTTCTGTCACTCATGGGGACACTACGTGTGGTCACAGATAAAATGACGTCAAATCACGTTATATCTACAGTAGCTTTGATTGGACTAATCAAGTCAACATCATACTTTCAAAATCTTAGCTAGCAGTCATCATCATGATTCAAGACGACAATCCACTAGCAAATCCTTTTCAATCCTTGTCATATGAAGAGAAATTATGAAGAGAAATTATAGATATAACATATTGGGGCATTGGACATAAACAAGTTGCAAATCGCAAAATCAACAATGAGTGGTTTGGAAGAAATCAGTGCCCAGAGTAAACTGCCTGCTACTCAGTCCCAGTTGCTAATATTTGCATATTATTAGTAGATTTGGATAGAAAACACTCTGAAGTTTCTGAAACTGTTTGAATTATGTCTGTGAGTATAACAGAACTCATATGGCATGCAAAAACCTGAGAAAAAATCCAACAAGGAAGTGGGAAATCTGAGGTTGGTCGTTTTTCAACCCATTCCCTATTGAAGATACAGTGGGATATGGGTCATGTTGCACTTCCTAAGGCTTCCACTAGATGTCAACAGTCTTTAGAACCTTGTCTGATGCCTCTACTGTGAAGTGGGGCCGAATGAGAGGGGAATGAGTCAGAGGTCTGGCAGAATGCTTTGAGCTCATGACGCTCGTTCACGTGAGAGCGAGCTCTGTTCCATAGCTTTTCTACAGACAAAGGAATTCTCCGGTTGGAACATTATTGAAGATTTATGTTAAAAACATCCTAAAGATTGATTCTATACTTCGTTTGACATGTTTCGATGGACTGTAATATGACTTTTCGTCTGAACTTTTGCCTGGACCTGCCCGCGCGTCGTGAGTTTAGATTGTGTACTGAACGCGCGAACAACAAGGAGGAATTTGGACAAATTATGGACTTTTATGGAACAAATCACATTTATTGTGGAACTGGGATTCCTGGGAGTGCATTCTGACGAAGATCATCAAGTAGTGAATATTTATAATGCTATTTCTGACTTATGTTGACTCCAACATGGCGGATATCTTCTTGGGTTGTGTTGGTCTCTGAGCGCGTACTCAGATTATTGCATGGTTTGCTTTTTCCGTAAAGTTTTTTTGAAATCTGACACAGCGGTTGCATTAAGGAGAAGTATATCTTTAAATCTGTGAATACACTTGTATCTTTTATTAATGTTTATTATGAGTATTTCTGTGATTTGATGTGGCTCTGTGCAAATTCACAGGATGTTTTGGAGGCAAAGCCAAATGTAAACTGAGGTTTTTGGATATAAATATGAACTTGATCGAACAAAACATACATGTATTGTGTAACATGTTGTCCCGGGAGTGTCATCTGATGAAGAATATCAAAGGTTAATGATTAATTTTAACAATTTCTGCTTTTTGTGACTCCTCTCTTGCTTGGCAAATCGCTGTATGCTTTCTGTGACTAGTTGCTGACCTAACATAAATGACATGTTCTGCTTTTGCCGAAAAGCTTTTTTGAAATCGGACACTGTGGTTGGATTACGAGAATTTTATCTTTAAAATGGTGTCTAATACTTGTATGTTTGAGAAAATTGAATTATGAGATTTCTGTTGATTGAATTTGGCGCCCTGCATTTCATTGGCTGTTCGCTAGCGGAACCCCAGTCCTAGACAGGTTAAGGGTCTCTTTTCCAACATTCAACATTGGCCATGCTGTCAATCCAGCATGACTTCTGCCACTTTCAAAACAACTGGAAACTCGGAAATATCAGACTTCAGTGASTTCAATACAACTGGGAACTGGTCAAAAAYAAATGAGCTCCGACTGGGAAAATACGTTTTGAACGGTCATCCAACTTGGAATTCCAAGTCGGGAACTATGGCCTCTTTCTAGAGCTCTGACCTGAAGATCACTACCGTCATGATTGGACTTTGTTTTTTCAGAGTTCCCAGTTTTCTTGAAAGCACCATAAATCCAGAGAATGCCAGACTTTGATGACAAAGTTTGATGACACAATTTGCCCATGAAGGACTGCCGCACCACCTTCCTGTTCAAGTGAGCACAGTACAACAAGGTGAGTCCAAAAATGTCTTCTATGCTGCTGCATAAATGATGTAATATGCCAGGGAGATATGTATACTGTAGCTAAGAAAGTTATACTAAGTGTATGTTTTGTAGTAAGCTGTTAGTAGCCCATGCACCTCACCCTAATAATTTGGTTCCTTTCCCCTTCATAATTTAGCCTATTGTTTTGACTTGGTGGTGCACATGTAGCCTATAGCCTGTTTTAGAGAAATGTCATCATTGAATATTGTAAGAGCTTTCATTGTCTGCTTAGATGCCRACTTTTTGTTATTCTACGGTTCTGACTTGGTGTACAGGGAGAATACCATAAGAACGGCCCATGTTCTGAATTCTTTCGCTGTACTTTTCAAAAGTGCTGAACAAATAGTTATATTGACTATGTCCGTCCTAATAGAAYTTACAGATTGCCTCTCAATTGTCAGTAAAAACCACATTTGTTTAAGCAAGTCAGCCATATCAGCTGTGTTTTTTAAAGGCACTAAATGAGGCTGAATGAACTGTTTCGCTGCCAGACAAYGCTCCYCTGATAGCCAGGTGTAACAGTGCTAAGGTGTTTGGYCAGCTGTTGGGACAGCTTTATGTAGGCCCTAACATTTTGTGGGCACCGTTTGTCACCGTTGTAGTCCAACTAATGTATTGTGGCTTTGCTGGCATGCAAAGCCACCACCAAGATTTACATGCTAAAATCGCCACTGCTCCTATGTTGTCAAGATCTCCCCTGAACACTGAATATTTTAACCTTACAATTAGATAAACATCTTAGTTAGCTACTTCACCCATCTTAGCCATTTGATCTCTGGTTCACTGAATGAGGGAATTATTTTATTAAGACAAGTACTTGGTTGTAATTGTAATGTTTGCAGGGTGGCGAACCCTCCTCCTGGAGAGTCAAGGAGAGCTACTGGGTGTGCAGGCTTTTGCTCCAGACCTGCTTCGAACACACCACATTGTAAAAAAAAAAAGCAGCTGCTCAACAGGACCTTAATAAAACCGACTCTGGTGTGTTTGAGCAGGGGTGGATAAAAAGCCTGCACACCCAGTAGTTCTCCAGTTTGAGGGTTGACAGATCAAATGTGTTTTTATACAGTATCCCACCATTACAGTATTTTACGTTGTGGGGGGTTAAGTGCCTTACTCAAGACCACAATGACAGGAAATATCAACTGCCTTGCATTGTCAATACCAGAATGAAAGTTATTCCTTGCGTCATACAACACAATTTGTCACCTTTTTGGACCATGGTGTTACAGACCTTTTTTTGATGGGGGACAAGTGACTTGAGCTTTGGACAGCTATAACAATCAGGACAAGTGGCTAAAAAAGTGAATCAGGCCCTGACAGTAGCCAAACTACTCCACTGACGGGTAGGCCAAAGGCAATGCAATGGCAATAACTTCATTGCATGGCAAGCTACATCCCCATSCCATGCCAATCCAAAACATGATAAACAAACATTAGGCTGTCATAATTAGCGCTTTTAATGCGGATGCCTTCAACTTACGAAACTTTGAGGCTGAGTTCAGGGTCAGTTTCCCTGCGATGGAAGCCGACGATGGGCTGTCAGTCTCGCTGGTGTCACTGTTCACGCTGCTCGAGTCTGAATCCATGAACTTTAAACCGCTGCTGGAACTGGAACAAACCTTTGAGTGGTTCTCCTGCGCAGCTACATCTCGCYTGGCTAAAACCGGCGAGATAGATAGGGGTTGGGGTACATCTGACAGTTCGTTCCCGAGATAGAGGACTTGTCCACTGGCACTGTTCGCACAGTAGTTATGGTTGTAGTCGTCATTTAGAACAAAACAGTCGTCTTCCATGTCCTCCATGCTTTAGCCTTGCAAGTTGTTTGAGGAAAATCTTCATGAATTTGAAGTTCGATTTGAAAATGAGTGTTTTTAGAGCACCATCCCTTTGCACCGTGTACGCTAGCTGCTGCATGGAGAACTGTTTTACGACACTTTGCAGTATTTTCTTTTAGGCAGAGCCTGAACTGGGGCAGAAGGGCAATGTAGTTAAAATCATGCYATGACTACAYGGTGCGTTCAGTTCACTTGAACGTTAACTACACTGCGGAACGATTTGGTCGTTTCCCCAAAACGTTCTTGAACAGACTTCGCGATACGTTTTCTGCCGTTTAGTGTATGGCGAGGTGTAGCCAGAGATATAGAAAGGAGGAGATAGCAATCCAAATTGGAATTGAATGGCGGAACGTGTAACGCCTTACCAAGCAGACTGTCGACCAATTGCGTTCACGTTGTCATGGTGCGTCACGCGGTTACCCAACGAATCGTCACACAATCTCTTCTCAAGTGCCGCGCTCAAAAGTATCTCTGGTGTGGCTTGAAGCAACGACTGACGTATTTAAAGGACAGCGTTCCCCAAACCCTTTCCGTTGTTCGTTGTTCAACTGGTCGTTCAGTACAGCACCGTTCCGTTCTAGTGAACGTTCCACAACGCAATGAACGCAGCCAAAGATTAGAATTACATTATTTTGACAATAATAATTTCAGACACATGCCATTTTGACCGAATTTTTATTAGTAATTTTAGACAAAAACACAACTCTTTCTGTGTGACTTTTGCAGGCATAAGAACTTTAAAAACATAGGCCTATACTGTAAATACAGTATACAATATCAATTAAATACAGGCAGTCATATTTACATAAAGGGTAACCTCAAATTAGACAAGGTGCTATATTATGGCCTATTTGTTGGTGTATGGTGTTATTAGACCAAATATAAATATAGCAGATACATTTTTAAAGAAAACATGAAAAATAGATGTTTTGATGTTGTAAAAAATAAACACTGCAGAGCATAACAAAAGCTGACTCTCACACATCAGCATACTGATTATAAGAACTCTTAAATGTAATTGTAATCACCTTAGTTCATCCATGTAAATGTTTCCCCTCCATTTGTGTAAAACCAGCTGCTGCAGTATCTGAACTGCATGCACTTACCTGTKGTGGTCGTCTCAAACTAAACTTGGCCATCAAATGTCAAATAGCATGCAACTCTCATATCTATATCCATTTTCTACACAACAGTGTGTTGTCACACCTTGTGATTAATTAGACTACTTCTGTGGTGTTCTCATGAAAACAAGGAAATGGCCTAGTATGAATGAACCTTTGAGCTTTTTTTTTTACTACCAAGATCAATCTCAAAACAAAACAAATATTTGAATTTGATCCAAATGAGGTGCATAAAAMACTAAATTTGGCTCAAATTAAACTTATCCCAGAACACTTGTACAGCTCTGCAGGGTCTCAGTGTTAGGGCTGGACATTTCTCAGGACAGAGTGAATAGGAGCAAATCGGTCACATCGACCAAATAGCTCATACAACCGAGGAAACATGAACAAACGCGTCAAACTGCCGAAAAAGAAGAAAAAAGTGACATTTGCTCCAGTGAAAGCTCATTGAACACGGTTAAGGCTTTATGTTTGCACAACGTATAACGTTTTCAATTTCATTTAGAAAACCATCACCCGCTCTTTGCTGAGTATGTCTCTTACATGTTACAAAGTACAAAAATAATAAAAGCGTGACTGTAAAAAGTAGCTGCCAAATATCGTAAGGATAACAATGCCACCGCTCAATATATTCTTTACACTTCAGGTGGTGGTTAAGTCAAAGACAAGGTTAAGATTTAATGGAAAAGCTGTTGGGTGTATGGGGAGGGAATTGTTCTTTGGTCTGGTTTTTGTTCTGTTCCTTTCTTCACCATTAACCTTCTGAAGTGGATTGGTTGAGCTGAGCTGCTGTTCATTTAATTGTAGTACACAAAACGTGTAAAAAAAACAAACACCTGCAGCTTGTTAATGTGGTCAGACAGAAGAGTGAGAATGAAGAATGAATTTTCAGCACATGCATGCAAAAGTGTCAACGTAGTCTAGACTATGAAAAATGTATAATAGAGGTGCTGTGGGTGGACAAAAATATACAAAACAAACACACAAAAAAAAGACTGCAAGTGCTTTGTTTTTCTAAAGGTCTGTGGTGTTCTGGACATTTTTGTCTGTACTCTCCATCTGCTTCACACTTGAAGTGCCCTCGCAGGCTTGCTTGTGTGTCACTATGTCAATGAGGCAGCCCTCGCCCTCCTCTGCTGGTGTGCTCTGGTCCTCCTCAGCGTCGCTGTCTTCTTCCTCGTCGTCGTCCTCCTCCTCCTCCAGGCTGGAGTCCTCACTGTTGCTCCCGCAGGAGCTGGATGTCTCGTCCTCCGAGTTGGAGTACACTTCTGCCCCGTGGAAGATGTAGTGATTTGGTGCTTGGAATAGGTATTGAGAAGCTGGGAGAAAAGACATTGAATTTAGGATGAATTTTACAATATGGAAACACGTTTTGTCGTCATAACATGACGTATTAATCATTAAAAGGTTGTGGAAAAATAATTTCACAAAATTTGGCACAAAATCTGAGGTAAATTAACACTTCAAATTTTACTCTCAAGGCGCTTGCTGATAGGACTTCGACTGATTCGACTCATCCAACATCGTCGGCGAACTTCAAGGTTGACATGTTGGTCATTTAATCCAGAGGGTTCTTCCCTTTGCGTGTCCGCTGATGGAGAATRTGAATTCTCCATTCCCTCCTCATTGGGGGACTGATTCTCTGAACAAGGCTCTTCTGGAGCCTCTGGGACAATCTGCACTTTTGGACTAGGCTCTAATGGCACTGCATCGAATTCAAGAGTGTCTTTCGGACAGGGCTCTGTCGCTACTCTGTTGACTTCCAGGGTGCCTGTGACATTCTGAGTCTTTGGACAGAGTTCTGTTGGTACTCCAACTTCAAGTGTGTCTGAGACAATCTTTGCCTTTGGACAGGGCACCGATGGTACTCCATCGACTTCAGATGTGTCTGTGTCATTCTGCGCCGTCGGACAAGGTTCTGGTGGTACTCTGTCGCCTTCTGGAGTGTCTGTGACCGTATGAGTGTCCATCTCCTCTGAGGCACCGACCGATGAGTCTGTGTGACGGGTCTTCTGTTCTTCTTCTGTTGGCTTACTGTGAGTGGACAAGGCCTCACAAGGTGCCTGCTCTGCAGGTGTCTGTGACCGCGGGGGTTTCTCTGTGATCTCACTGAGTCTTAAAGAGTTGTAGCACAGTTGCTCAAAGTCTCCGCCCAACCGATGGCAGAGCTCGTTAACGATGACATCACAGTCCCCAAGTAGCTCCACGTCAAAGTTGAGGTGAGGCAGCTGCTCCCGATTAATCAGGACTTGAGGCACTTCATGAGGAATGGAGGCTGGATGGAAAGAGAGTTCACCTGTTACACATGCATGGCTCGAGATCAAGACTAATACTGGTAATAACATGATAACATGGGTAATCGCATTGCTCATCTTGGGCATCTAAAGAAACCACATTTTATTTTCAACATACTTGGGATGAGAGCCACAGGTCGCACTTTCAGTGAGGACCCAATGACGATAAGGAGGTCCACTTCATCCTTATCCTGCTTCATTGCTCTGTGGAACAGTTCTGGAAGATTCTCTCCGAAGAAGACAATATCTGGCTTCATGATTGCCAGTGGAATATCTGGACACCGTGGACAGTGAGGGACAACCTAGAACAGATATTTGTATTCAATATGAAAACAAAAAAAATGAATTACAATTCAGCAGACTGGATGCTACTGTACAAGCTAGGCTGATAACTTAAAAATGCCACAAGTCTGTCCAACAGTATACATAAATTCACAGATTTGACACTGGTGAATATTAATAGGAACCATTCTTGCTAATACCTGATTAAAAATGTCTTCCCTTACAGCCTCACAGTCAACCTTGTGTTTACAGACGAGACAAGAAGCTGTTGCAAAAGAACCTGAAATACAGAAGTTTGTGGTTAATATTAGACCCAGAACCATAAAACACTTGGAATAGTATTATGTTTGACATAGATTGAGTATACAAAACATTAGGAACACCATTCCATGACAGACTGACAGGTGAAAGTTATGATCCTTCATTGTAGCTGAAGGGGAGGAGACAGGTTAAAGAAGGACTTTTAAGCCTTGAGAAAATGGAAACTGATTGTGTGTGTGCCACTCAAGAGGGTTAATGGGCAAGACAAAATATTTAAGTGCCTTTGAACGGGGTATGGTAGTAGGTGCCAGGCGCACCGGTTTGAGTGTGTCAAGAACTGCAACGCTGCTGGGTTTTTCACACTCAACAGTTTCCCATGTGTATTAAGATTGGTCCACCACCCCAAGAACATCAAGCCAATTTTACAACTGTTGGAAGCATTGTCATCAACCTGGGCCATCATCCCGTTTGGAACGCTTTCGACACCTTGTAGAGTCCATGCCCTGACAAATTGAGCCTGTTCTGATGGCAAAAAAGGGGGATGCGACTCAATATCAGGAAGGTGTTCCTAATGTTCTGATCAATGTGTATATTACAGTATGTACCATGACACTGGATGATCCTCTGAACCCCAGCCACTTGTTCAAGAGTGTCAATGTTTTGGGTGTAGTTGCGTAGTAGCTTCCCATGCCTGCCCAGCATAGATATGAATTTGTGACAGGGCGAAGGTTGGAACTGTCCAGGATAGATCTCCTACAAGAGAGCAGAGCAATCAAAACCATCTCACATATCAAAACAAGTGATACTTTATAGATAGTAATCATTTAATCAAATATACAGTACCAGTCAGAAGTTTGGACACACCTACTCATTCAAGGGTTTTGACTGGTACTAATACACACACAAAAAAATACACACATAAAAATACACATATACACACACTCAGGGTCCAGTTTATTAGGTATATCACCCAGTGAGTTACGTGGCCGTAGCCAGCTATATAAAGCAGGAAGACAGGCAACTAGGGTTTAGGATTTACCAAGAATGGTGCGACAAACATCCAGTCAGTGGCAGTCCTGTGGGTGAAAACAACTCGATGAGCGAGGTCGAAGGAGAATGGCAAGAATCGTGGAAGCTAACAGGCGGGTTACAAGCAGGGCAATAACAGTGCAGTACAAGTGGTGTGCAGAACGGCATCTCGGAACGCACAACTCSTCGGTCCTTGTCACAGATGGGCTATTGCAGCAGACGACCACAACAGGTTCCACTCCTATCAGCTAAAAACGAGAAAAAGCGGCTCCAGTGGGCACGCGATCACCAACACTGGATAATTGAGGAMTGGAAAAACATCCCAGTTCCTGTTTTGTAATGCTGATGACAGAGTCAGGATTTGGTGTAAGCAGCACGAGTCCACGGCCCCATTTGTTTGGTGTATACYGTACAAGCTGGTGGTGTAAAGATGTGGGGAATGTTTTCCTGGGCACACATTAGGTCCCTTGATACCATTTGAGCAATGTGTCCATGCCCCGAAGAAATCAGGCTGTTCTGGAGGCAAAGGGGGGGGGTCCGACCTAGTACTAGATGGATGTACCTAATAAATTGCCACTGTACATATGCACAGTTGAAGTCGGAACGTTACATACACCTTAGCCAAATACATTTCAACTCAGTTTTTCACAATTCCTGACATTTAATCCTAGTAAAAATTCCCTGTCTTTGGGGAGTTAGGAACACTACTTTATTTTAAGAAGGTGAAATGTCAGAATAATAGGAGAGAGAATGATTTATTTCAGATTTTATTTATTTCATCACATTCCCAGTGGGTCAGAAATACATTAATCTCTAGGAGACAGAACGCGTCTCCTTCCTGAGCGGTATGACGGCTGCAAGGTCCCATGGTGTTTATACTTGCGTACTACTGTTTGTACAGAAGAACGAGGTACATTCAGGCATTTGGAAATTGCTCCCAAGGATGAACCAGACTTGTGGAGCTCTACAAATTGTTTTCTGAGGTCTTGGCTGATTTCTTTTGATTTTCCCATGATGTCAAGCAAAGAGGCAGTGAGTTTGAAGGTCGGCCTTGAAATACATTCACAGGTACACCTCCAATTTACTCAAAGGCTATTTGACATATCAGAAGTTTTTAAAGCCATGASATCATTTTCTGCAATTTTCCAAGCAGTTAAAAGGCACAGTCAACTTAGTGTATGTAAACTTCTGACACACWGGAATTGTGATAGTGACTTATAAATGAAATAATCTGTCTGTAAACAATTGTTGTAAAAATGACTTAGATGAACTAACCGACTTTCCCAAAACTATAGTTTGTAAACAAGAAATTTGTGGAGTGGTTGAAAAACGAGTTAATGACTCCAACCTAAGTGTATGTAAACTTCAATTGTATGAATATATATATAAAATAACTCAGCAAAAAAAAAAGAAACATCCTCTCACTGTCAACTGCGTTTACTTTCATCAAACTTAACATGTGTAAATATTTGTATGAACATAAGATTCAACAACAGACAAACTGAACAAGTTCCACAGACATGTGACTAACAGAAATTGAATAGTGTGTGTGTGTGGGGCAAAATAAAAAATAACAGTCAGTATCTGGTGTGGCCACCAGCTGCATTAAGTACTGCAGTGCATCTRCTCCTCATGGACTGCACCAGATTTGCCCGTTCTTGCTGTGAGATGTCACCCCACTCTTCCACCAAGGCACCTGCAAGTTCCCGGACATTTCTGGGGGGTGTGGCCCTAGTCCTCACCCTCCGATCCAACAGGTCCCAGACGTGCTCAATGGGATTGAGATCCGGGCTCTTCGCTGGCCATGGCAGAACACTGACATTCCTGTCTTGCAGGAAATCACGCACAGAACGAGCAGTATGGCTGTTGGCATTGTCATGCTGGAGGGTCATGTCAGGATGAGCCTGCAGGAAGGGTACCACGTGAGGGAGGAGGATGTCTTCCCTGTAACGCACAGCGTTGATTACAAAAAGAAAACCAGCCCCGTCGCGGACCAGGATGTCTTGCTCCCAGACAGGCTAAACAACTTTTTTGCCCGCTTTGAGGACAATACAGTGCCACTGACACGGCCCCCTACCAAAACCTGCGGGCTCTCCTTCACTGCAGCCGAGGTGAGTAAAACATTTAAACGTGTTAACCCTCGCAGGGCTGCAGGCCCAGACGGCATTCCCAGCCGCGTCCTCAGAGCATGCGCAGACCAGCTGGCTGGTGTGTTTACGGACATATTCAATCAATCCTTATCCCAGTCCTGTCTCTTATACACATCTAGATGTGTATAAGAGACAGGTGACACACCGCCCCAGACCATGACGGACCCTCCACCTCCAAATCAGTGGGTTTGTGCCCATAGGCAAAGTTGTTGCCGGTGATGTCTGGTGAGGACCTGCATTACAACAGGCCTACAAGCCCTCAGTCCAGCCTCTCTCAGCCTATTGCGGACAGTCTGAGCACTGATGGAGGGATTGTGCGATCCTGGTGTAACTCGGGCAGTTGTTGTTGCCATCCTGTACCTGTCCCGCAGGTGTGATATTCGGATGTACCGATCCTGTGCAGGTGTTGTCACACGTGGTCTGCCACTGCGAGGACAATCAGCTGTCCATTCGGTCTCCCTGTAGCGCTGTCTTAGTCGTCTCACAGTACAGACATTGCAATTTCTTGCCCTGGCCACAGCTGCAGTCCTCATGCCTCCTTGCAGCATGCCTAAGGCACGTTCATGCAGATGAGCAGGGACCCTGGGCATCTTTCTTTTGGTGTTTTTCAGAAACAGTAGAAAGGCCTCTTTAGTGTCCTAAGTCTTCATAACTGTGACCTTAATTTCCTACCGTCTGTAAGTTGTTCGTGTCTTAACGACCCTTCCACAGGTGCATGTTCATTCATTGTTTATGGTTCACTGAACAAGCATGGGAAACAGTGTTTAAACCCTTTACAATGAAGATCTATGAAGTTATTTGGATTTTTACGAATTAAGTTCCTGAAAAAGGGACGTTTCTTTTTTTGCTGAGTTTATATACAACACTTTAAATCCACAAACCTTAGCAAACTTGAAAAAGGGTCTTGGGTCTCTTCTGAAGTACTCTATATCAAACATTGCTTGAGGGTCTGGAAGATCTGGGAAATCTATTGCAAGCCTTGCATAAATGCCATCTCTGGATCGAAAGTCTGGTATTCCACAAGAWACAGACACCTGAGGAAAAACAACAAAAACCATAAGTGCTAATACGGAAACTGTGAAAGCTATACAAATAGACACAGCAAAACATAATGTAGGATGTCCAATTAAAAACATKTTTTTTGACAAATGGCTTAAATATGTACATTTTTCCAAACCTCATGTCTCTATCATAACCCGTTCAAAAGGAAATGTTACCCTTGTACGATGGCCAGAATTAGGGTGACTAAATCAGAGCCCAGAAATAAAATAATATATATATTGATATATATATTCTGGAAAATGTCATTGCGCCAGCGAGCTGGATTCTGTGCAAAAATTAAGGCTACTGGCTACCTGACAGGCTCACTTTCCCCATTGAACTTGTCACCATTCTTCTCGAATCCGTAGGACATAAAACAGAGGTAAGATGGATATCGATTGAGACATGACATGTAGTATTTTCATATTTGACTATACATTTTCCATTAATTAGACATCGGTTTTCCCAAAGATTTCTCACATGAAATGGRAACAGAGCATATAGCAAGCTTTTCACTTTCAAAGCCTTTTACATTTAATTCAGCTCGTGTCATGCAAATRTGCGACCCGCAGAAACAACTTTGAAGACGACSACCACAAAATGTAAAATCTTCAAAAAGTTTTCACGAGAAACCTGCATCGCRATGTCAGAGCTCGGTACTTATCGGATGTATTAGGTTACGAAATCTAACTTCTGGATATAATGATATGTTTGAGAAAGACCCCACTGACGATTCAGAATATGAATAATCGTAGGTCTTGGTAAAATGTATTTTATAACATAAGGAAGTGAAATGTCATCACCAAAGCCTGTTTTCACCCACTCTGGGCAGAGTGGTTGGACACCCTACTTAATGTGTTCCCTGCAATACATACTCCAGCACCAGTAAGCACAAGGATCTTTTTGCTTTCATGGAGTATCCGAACCACGTCCTCCAGGGTGTTTATGTCTTTGCGCTTCTTTCTTTTAGGAGGCTCCGAAATGTTGATGATGATCTGCCACAGCGTCATGTCATCCAAGTCTGGTGGAAGCACAGTCTCTGGAGGAAGCAAGTCTTTCAATATTGTTCTTGGATCGGTCTCTCTCATAATGTGTTGCTGGATAAAACTGTAGGAACCTAATTTTCGGAGGAAAAAAAACACCAACATCAATACATTTAAATAGCTTAAAACATGTTATTGTATCTTGAACATTYCCTGGGTTGCATGCATTTTTGTGTACTAAAACAGGTGTATTAAAAATATGATTTATTTGTCATCTTGTACCTATCTGTGGTTGAGGGGTCCAGTCACTGGAACTTGCATGTGAGGATCTGTCATCATCCTCATTGACACCGTCTGGGGAGGCAAATGCTTTTGGGTTTAAGCTCCTCATTATCAGGGTCAAGACACTCAGGAAGAGGACACGATAGTGGGCAGTGATCGTTTTGTTAATTCATTTAATGAACAGTATCTATTCCGCAAACAACTAATTATGGACTCTATTTTTGCATTKCTTAAAATTTGCAATAAAAACTAAAATTGCATAAAATGACTAGCCAAATAGCCAATGTTGATAGTTAGCTAGCTCTCCCGCTAAAGGTAGATTTTTATGGCCGGGTGGGTAAAAGCATTTGCTAATAAAGTCGCATATCTTGCGTAATGCACGCAAAGTTTGCTCGTTTCAAACTTCAGGCTGACGTGCTGCTGAGCTACCTAGTAGTAACTTAGTTACAAAGCTAGCCCAATTGGTATCCAACTAGGTGGAGCAATCTAACGTTAACCAGACATGCAACGGTCGAGTGCGCCAAAAAACTTGGCATACTAGCTAGCTAAATTATCCTACCTGCAGGCTCCGCCGTGGGTCCAGACGCCTTGTCTAAATTCACTACACTTTCCTGAGGCTCGAAGACCAGCAGCCCATTGTCTCCGCCTGGTGCTGCTGCTGAGGCCTGTCCTACCGACATCACCGGCTCAAACTCCTTCTCCTCTGGCTGCGCAGAAATCGCCGCCGCCAAACTCTCACCAGCCTCTGGCCCATACGTAACTTGCTTAGTCTGAACAATTTTGAGTCCACATTCTATGGCCATGCTCATTTTGGCCCTTTTTGAATCTGGTTCTTCGTTATTTGAAGTGCTGGAACTGGCTCCAACAAGGATATTCTCCCCGTCCGCCATCTTCAGCTGATAAAGCCGCTGTGTACTGTGGTAAAACATTCTTCCGCGGTCGACAGCTGGTTATTTAAATGGCGAATGTGATTCGCTCTCCACCAGTAGTTGTGGCACAGAGTTTCTAAACCCAGAGGCSCAACATTGCTAGAGTTCCGGGAACTATTGAGAAACAGAACCAACAGACCAGGCAGTGGTTTGGGTTTGGGAAGTCAATGACAGAAGTGAAAAATGTTTCCTTATTTGTTAATTTTCTCGAAATCTAAAGGCACAACCTAGAGTCAATTTTATTGGTCACATACACGTGTTTAGCAAATGCTATTGCGGGTGTAGCGAAATGCTTGTGACCAAGTAGTTGAACATGTTATTACTCCAACGTCGTGAAAYTCACAAACTGACACGTTTTCATTTTCGTTAAAAATAACTTTATATCGAAGGAGTGCGGTTTGAGTTGACGGCCTGTACATGCGCAGTTCGGCGCAAGAGACCGTTAGACCCAATTACGCGTTTCTACGCATGCGCGTAGCTACCCAACATGGCCATGTAGGTGTCCTACAGGCACGTGTGATCGGGGAGAAGCAATTTTTGCCTATCTTTATACTGTACTTACAGTATCTTTGGTTGCGGCGGGAGCGACACTTCAGCACGTCGATGACGTCAACCACAACAAAATGTATCGTGTGCGTATTTATGTTTAGCTGTGAAATTGTCATTGATTGATATTAATTGAGCAAATTGCGCATTTTAAAACAACTAAAGCTATTTGCGTTAGCTGGATAATATTGCAATATTCAGTGACATATCGTCGTTCTTCTCTGGTTCTTTAGACTTCTAGCTGTGCGGCGCCGTTAAAATAAAGTCGACCTGGAACGCGCAACACCGCAGCCTTCAGAGCAGTCAGGCTAGRTAAATCAGTTATTTTCTAAGCTTATATAGCTAATATAAATCAMAATGGATGATATTTTAAATTGCAAACCAGAGGACTTGGACGATTATTACGGGTTACTCGGATGCGATGAGTTATCTTCGGTAAGAGTTTGTTTTCCCACTAGCAATAACGTTAGCTAGCTAGGCTAAATATATGTTACCGACTTGTTGCGATATGGATATCATACTGTGCAGTGAAAGTGGCGTAGCTTGGTATAATTTCATACACCTTTTGTCAAGTGACTGCTATAAGATTTTGATTGTCAGTTCAACCAGCTTTTAAGGCCATGGCAAATGTAACATAATGTATATGGGTGAAACTTTAATGATGTATCTTTGTTTTTAGACAGAACAGATTGCCAATGAATACAGAGTAAGGGCCTTGGCATGTCATCCAGACAAGCACCCTGATAATCCAAGAGCAGGTAATGGATGAATTCTGTGTGATTGTGTCCCTCTTGTGTACTGTGACAGGTGATGATTGTCATGTACAGTCCCTTCAGAAAGTATTCATACCCCTTGACTTATTCCAAATTTCCAAATTGATTAAATGTGTTGTTTTTTATCACCCATCTACACACAATACCCCATTGTGAAAACGTTTTTAGACATTTTTGCWAATTTATTGAAAATAAAATACAGAAATATCCAATTTACATAAGTATTCACAACCCCTGAGTCAGCACCTTTGGCAGCGATTACAGCCGTGAGTCTTTCTGGGTAAGTCTCGAAGAGCTTTCCACACCTGGATTGTGCAATATTTGCCCGTTTTATTATTTTCAAAAATCTTCAAGCTCTGTCAAATTGGTTGTTGATAATTGCTAGACAAACATTTTCAGGTCTAGCCATAGATTTTCAAGTAAATTTAAGTCAAAACTAACTCGGCCTCTCGGGAACATTCACTGTCTTCTTGGTAAGCAGCTCCAGTGTAGATTTGGCCTTGTGTTTAAGGTTATGTCCTGCTGAAAGGTGAATTCATTTCCCAGTGTCTGGTGGAAAGCAGACTGAACCATGTTTTCCTTTAGGATTTTGCCTGTGTTTAGCTCCATTCAGTTTCTATTTTATCCTGGAAAAACTCCCCAGTCCTTAACGATTACAAGCATACCCATAACATGATGCAGCCACCACTATGCTTCAAAATATGGAGAGTGGTGCTCGGTAATGTGTTGTATTGGATTTGCCCCCCCTCCCCCAAAGTTAATTGCTTTACCACATTTTTTGCAGTATTACTTTAGTGCCTTGTTGCAAACAGGATGCATGTTTTAGAATATTTTGTACAGGCTTCCTTCTTTTCATTCTGTKATTTTGGATTAACTACAATGTTGTTGATCCATCCTCAGTTTTCTCCTATCACAGCCAATAAAATGTTTTAGAGTCACCATTGGAAATCCCTGAGCGGCTTCCTTCCTCTCTGGCAACTGAGTTAGGAAGGACGCCTCTATCTTTGTAGTGACTGGGTGTATTGATACACCATCCAAGGTGTAATTAATAACTTCACCATGGTCAAAGGGATATTCAATGTATGCTTTTTATTTTTACCCATCTACCAACAGGTGCCCTTCTTAGCGAGGCATTGGAAATCCTTCATGGTCTTTGTGGTTGAATCTGTGTTTTAAATTCACTGCTCGACTGAAGGACCTTACAGATGTGTATGTGTGGGGTACAGAGATTTAAAAATATATATATATATATATTTCACCTTTATTTAACCAGGTAGGCTAGTTGAGAACAAGTTCTCATTTACAACTGTGACCTGGCCAAGATAAAGCAAAGCAGTGCGACACAAACAACAACACAGAGTTACACATGGAATAAACAAACATACAGTCAATAACACAATAGGGGGGGYAAATGAGGTACGGTAGTTCCCAAGACAGAGACTGTACTGACCACGAGTCACCAGAGATGCCTTCACCAGATGCAGTGCCATCTTCAAGATGAGGTAGTCATTCAAAAATCATGTTAAACACAATTTTTGCACACAGAGTGAGTCCATGCAACTTATTATGTGACTTTTTAAGCACATTTTTACTCCTGAATGTATTTAGTCTTGCCGTAACAAAGGAGTTGAATACTTACTGACTCGAGACATTTCAGCTTTTCATTTTTGATTAATTTGTAAACATTTCAAAAAACATAATTCCACTTTGAAGGGGTATTCCATTATGGGGTATTGTTTGTAGGCCAATGACCAAAAATCTCAATTAAATCCATTTTAAATGCAGGCTGTAACACAACACAATGTGGAAAAATGTAAGGGGTGTGAATACTTTCTGAAGGCACTGTATAATAYAAATGTTGTCGCAATAATCCTATCCACGCTCATCATGAAGTCCACATTTTGTTGCAGTGGAAGAGTTTCAGAAGTTGCAGGAAGCCAAGGAGGTTTTGTGCAATGAAAAGAGCAGAAGAAACTATGATGTATGGAAAAGAAGTGGAATTACCATACCATTCCATGGCTGGCTAGCCCTTGGCGACTCTGTGAAAACTGTATGTATATTATGAGAATTATAATTATGATCAAACTGAAAACATACATTMTATACACTTTCATTGATCAAATAATGGGGAACTGGTCTGCTTGTTAATACATGTCATAATATTGAGCCAGAATCGCAGCAATACAAAGAGTTGTCAAACTTTACACTGCCTAAATGTAATCATGTGACCTATTATGTACAGTGGGGCAAAAAAGTATTTAGTCAGCCACCAATTGTGCAAGTTCTCCCACTTAAAAAGATGAGAGAGGCCTGTAATTTTCATCATAGGTACACTTCAAACTATGACAGACAAAATTAGAAGAAAAAAAATCCAGAAAATCACATTGTAGGATTTTTTATGAAATTTATTTGCAAATTATGGTGGAAAATAAGTATTTGGTCAATAACAAAAGTTTATCTCAATACTTTGTTATATACCTTTGTTGGCAATGACAGAGGTCAAACGTTTTCTGTAAGTCTTCACAAGGTTTTCACACACTGTTGCTGGTATTTTGGCCCATTCCTCCATGCAGGCCTCCTCTAGAGCAGTGATGTTTTGGGGCTGTTGCTGGGCAACACAGACTTTAACTCCCTCCAAAGATTTCTATGGGTTGAGATCTGGAGACTGGCTAGGCCACTCTAGGACTTGAAATGCTTCTTACGAAGCCACTCCTTTGTTGCCGGGCGGTGTGTTTGGGATCATTGTCATGCTGAAAGACCCAGCCACGTTTCATCTTCAATGCCCTTGTGATGGAAGGAGGTTTTCACTCAAAATCTCACGATACATGGCCCCATTCATTCTGTCCTTTACACGGATCAGTCGTCCTGGTCCTTTGCAGAAAAACAGCCCCAAAGCATGATGTTCCACCCCATGCTTCACAGTAGTTATGGTTCTTTCGATGCAACTCAGCATTCTTTGTCCTCCAAACACGACGAGTTTAGTTTTTACCAAAAAGTTATATTTTGGTTCATCTGACCATATGACATTCTCCCAATCTTCTTCTGGATCATCCAAATGCTCTCTAGCAAACTTCAGACGGGCCTGGACATGTACTGGCTTAAGCAGGGGGACACGTCTGGCACTGCAGGATTTGAGTCCCTGGCGGCGTAGTGTGTTACTGATGGTAGGCTTTGTTACTTTGGTCCCAGCTCTCTGCAGGTCATTCACTAGGTCCTCCGTGTGGTTCTGGGATTTTGCTCACCGTTCTTGTGATCATTTTGACCCCACGGGGTGAGATCTTGCGTGGAGCCCAGATCGAGGGAGACATCAGTGGTCTTGTATGTCTTCCATTTCCTAATAATTGCTCCCACAGTTGTTTCTTCTTCAAACCAAGCTGCTTACCTATTGCAGATTCAGTCTTCCCAGCCTGGTGCAGGTCTACAATTTTGTTTCTGGTGTCCTTTGACAGCTCTTTGGTCTTGGCCATAGTGGAGTTTGGAGTGTGACTATTTGAGGTTGTGGACAGGTGTCTTTTATACTGATAACAAGTTCAAACAGGGCCATTAATACAGGTAACGAGTGGAGACAGAGGAGCCTCTTAAAGAAGAAGTTACAGGTCTGTGAGAGCCAGAAATCTTGTTTGTTTGTAGGTGACCAATAACTTATTTTCCACCATAATTGCAAATAAATTCATAAAAATCCTACAATGTGATTTTCTGGATTTTTCCCCTCATTTTGTCTGTCATAGTTGAAGTTGTACCTATGATGAAAATTACAGGCCTCTCTCATCTTTTAAGTGGGAGAACTTGCACAATTGGTGGCTGACTAATACTTTTTTGCCCCACTGTAACTGAGATACACCATTCGAAAAATGCATCCTGTGTTGAATGCATATATTATATTATGTTAAATGCACATTGTTCACCTTATACTTTATCTGATTGTGTTWTTTCATGTTTGGGTACGTTGCTCTCTGTCCTCAGTCAATGCATTGGGCTGTGAGGACCAAAAAGGAGCCCATGCTGGAGAGCTCTAAAGCAACATTCCCGAACAGTTCRCAAGACAGAGACTGTACTGACCACGAGTCACCAGAGATGCCTTCACCAGATGCAGTGCCATCTTCAAGTGAGCACATAGCCTAGTTTCATAATTTTTCAYTGATTTTCATGTTTACGGGTACTTTTGCCAACCTATAGTTAGAAAGAACTCAAATCCAACATGTAATATTGGTTCTTGTAATATACTTATGGGAATATAATGCTTCATATTGAGGCTCTTGAGGTCTAATCTTAATTGATTTAAATGTCTTATTAAATAAGTGTTCCTTTTCTTTTTAATCATATTTTTGATGTCCCCATTATCCAGGTGATTACTGCCATCGCCATTTTCGTTGGGCTTCTGACTCCCCATCCAGTCTTCTGCGGAAATTCAGAAATTATGAAATCTAAATGGAAAGATAAAATGATCAGCGTTGTCAATTTCCTTGTGAATAATGTTAATTGTTGGTTCCCATATTCACAATAATTGTATGTAATTGCTAAACTAATTGGCTTTAATCTGTCAGGTGTAACCTATTAGACCCTCTGTAGAAAATGTATAATGAAAATACCCCAGTTTTGCCATGGCCTAGGCTCTAGGGTATGGGGCATATATATTATTTGTATACGGTCTATGGCATGGAGCCTGGAATGGGCCTATTTAGCGGTTTATCAAAATGACTCAATAGATGTCATTATGTGAAGTATAGTATTTTTGTAGTGTTGTATCCTTGTGCATTGTTGCCTTTTTTAATGATGTAAATGCCCTGGATGGTATTTTCACATCTAATAAATGTTATGTATTCAATATGCTGATTTTAGTTTGGCTTCATTTATTATCATATTATTACTTCACAAATATGTGGACAACAAAACGAATGATAAAGTATTGCATGGAAAATGTGAATTTRAAGCATGAACAACTTAAAGCTAAAACCATTAGCAACCAGCAATCATACAACTGTCACTGCTTTGGTGTAGACTCATTACAAGGCCATGAAACATTTGAACTACTCTTAAATATATTAGTCATTTACTAAAATGTTTTGAGCATAGGTTCAGATTAATGGTCATACGGTGACCTTGACGCGCGAAGCACGTTTTTTTGTGTGTTCATGCCAGGGCGTTATCTGTTGAACATTGTCTACTATTAAACYATATATATAAAAATTAAATACACACATAAAAATCGAAAAAGTGTGCCCCTGTTCGCTTGCGTTGCTTATCCTTTTTTAATTGGCCAATTCATAAGACCGTTACTTTGTGAGTGGACCGTTGACTCCGTCAATCAAGTCAAGGTTGGAAATAAATGGGGTCATTTCAGTCCAGCAGATTGTTCAGATCACACGCGGTAGTTTAAGCGAAAGTGAGTTAGTTCATTATGGCAGGCAGGCTTTTACTCCGTACCTGTACAACCTTGCAATTGGCAAGAAACAATGTTGTGGCAAGATCACTGCCACGCGCTATGGGCACATTAAAAGGTACGTGTGTGCGTAAATTTAATTTGTGTGTGTAAAATACATTTAATCGGTTGTGGTCCGTCAGAATGTCCATCAAATCTAATAACTAATCTGTTTTGAATTATTTGACATTATAGAATAAACAATATAATGACTGTGCTCTGCAAGTATATCCTACAAGGCAACACTTCGCCTAGGCACCACATTTGTAAAAATAGAATACCAAATCACGGAATACACGTGCATGACGCATTCATAAAATAACTACCAATTTGACAGTGTTATTAATTGTAAAATGATGCTACTGTATTTAGAAACGCGAAACCTACTACATTTGTTAATAACTGAAGGTCATTTGGATTTTAACCACTGGAAGGCCCCTTGATAGACCCACCTTCTTTGGCAGACATTCGTTGATTTGGTGCCAGGTATATCTTAACATGGAGGACATGAGTTGTGTGTGCTTGTGGACGTGCAGTTTGACTCATAACTATTGCGTGCACTCTGTTAAGAGGTAACATGATTTTCTTGTTCTGATAAACATTATGCCCTTAATTTGAATGTCAAGTAGCATATAAAGTCACAGGTGTCTCACAAACAGTCTCCTTCCAGGGATTCCAACTGATGAGGAACAGGCCACTGGACTCGAGCGACGTGCCATGCAGGCACTGAAGAAAGGAAAGGTCATATCTAGATAGCATACAGTGCATTTGGAAAGGATTCAGACCCCATGACTATTTCATATTTTGTTATGTTACAGCCTTATTCTAAAGTGGATTACACCCCCCTCATCAATCTACACAAACATCCAGAGATGTTTGATCGGGTTCAAGTCCTGGCTCTCGCTTGGCCACCCAAGGACATTCATACTTGTCCCGAAGCCACTCCTGCATTGTCTTGGCTGTGTGCTTAGGGTCGTTGTCCTGTTGGAAGGTGAACCTTCGCCCCAGTCTGAGGTCATGAGCGCTCTGGAGCAGGTTTTCATCAAGGATCTCTCTGTACTTTGCTCCGTTCATCTTTGCCTCAATCCTGACTAGTCTCCCAGTCCCTGCCGCGGAAAAACATCCCTACAACATGATGCTGCCACCACCATGCTTCACCATAGGGATGGTGCCAGGTTTCCTTCAGAGGTGACGCTTGACATTCAAGCCAAAGAGTTCAATCTTGGTTTCATCAGACCAGAGAATCTGGTTTCTCATGGTCAGAGTCCTTTAGGTGCCTTTTGGCAAACTCGAAGTGGGCTGTCGTGCCTTTTACTGAGGAGTGGCTTCCGTCTGGAAACTACCATAAAGGCCTGATTGGTGGAGTGCTGCAMKGATGGTTGTTCTTCTGGAAGGTTCTCCCATCTCCAGAGGAACTCTGGAGCTCTGTCAGAGTGACCATCGGGTTCTTGGTCACCTCCCTGACCAAGGCCCTTCTCKCCCGATTGCTCAGTTTGGCTGGGCGGCCAGCTCTAGGAAGACTCTTCATGGTTCCAAACGTCTTCCATGCTGCAGACATTTTTTGGTACCCTTCCCCAGATCTGTGCCTCAACAGAATCCTGTCTCGGAGCACTACGGACAATTCCTTTGACCTCGTGGCTTGGTTTTTGCTCTGACATGCACTGTCAACTGTGGGACCTTAKATAGACAGGTGTGTGCCTTTCCAAATCATGTCCAATCAATTGAATTTACCACAGGTGGACTCAAGTCAACTTGTAGAAACATCAAGGATGATCAATGGAAACAGGATGCACCTGAGCTCAATCATACACAAGTTATGTTTCATGTTTTTAATAAATTAGCAAAAATGTCTGAAACCTGTTTTCGCTTTGTCATTATGGGGTATTGTGTGTAGATTGAGGATTTTTTCAAAATCAATGAATTACAATAAGGCTGTAACATAAAATGTGGAAAAAGTCATGGGGTCMGAATACTTTCCGATTGCACTGTATATTTGTTTCAACCTATTGTGATGTCTGATTCAATTCAAATAAGATTGATTTGTGTTCATACTTGTACTTTTTATGGGGAAAAAATGCAGGATCCTTGGAGCATTCTGAAACCCAAGGAGTATGCTGGAACCAAAGAAGACCCTCACATTGTCCCAGGCATTAGTGACAAACGGCTGGTAGGCTGTCTGTGTAAGTACCATACTTTCATGCTTTACAATTTTCRCAGAAGAATATAAAAATGTGCCAACACTTGTGATTATGTACCATAGGTGAAGAGGACAACACTGCCATTGTGTGGTTCTGGCTCCACGAGGGGAAGCCCCAGCGCTGTCCCGAATGTGGGTCCCACTACCAGTTTGTCCATCATGAGCTGCCCCACTGAAACAGTCACCAAGCTCCTTGCTACTGGACCAGGATAACCTGCCTCATTAACTCACCCTCTACCCTGAACAATATGTGCATTTCAGCTGATTAATATGTAGTTTAACATTAAAATACTGTCAATTTGAAWTGTCTCAACAGGCAATTTTAATCTTCATATTCCTGGAACGCTTAATTTGCCTTGTTAGAAAATGATTGTTAAAACATCAGATATATGGGCACTTGGAGGTTGAACGGGGGCAACGTTGATATGCATTCTATACTGAACAAAAAATATAAAAACGCAACATGCAACAATTTCAATGATTTTACTGAGTTACAGTTCATATAAGGAAATCAGTCAATTTAAATAAATAAATCAGGTCCTAATCTATGGATTTCACAACTGGGCAGGGGCCACCCGCTTGGGAGCCAGGCCAACCCACTGGGGAACCAGGCCCAGCCAATCATAATGAGTTATTCCCACACAAAAGGGCTTTATTACAGACATACTGGTCTCAAACGATCCCGCTGGTGAAGAAGCCAGATGTGGAGGTCCTGGGCTGGTGTGGTTACATGTGGTATGCAGTTGTGAGGCCGGTTTGACGTACTGCAACATTTTCTAAAACATTGGAGGCAGCTTATGGTAGAGAAATGAACATTCAATACTCTGGTGGACATTCCTGCAGTCAGCATACCAATCGCACGCTCCGTCAAAACATTTGGCATTGTGTCGGTGACAAAACAGCACATTTTAGAATGGCCTTTTATCGTCCCCAGCACAAGGTGCACCTGTGTAATGATCATGCAATTTAATCAGCTTCTTGACATGCCACATCGGCCAGGTGGTTGGATTATCTTGCGAAAGGAGAAATAAGCTTTTTGMGCGCATGGAAAATTRCTGGGAAATTTTATTTCAGCTCATGAAACATGGGACCAACACTTTACATGTTGTGTTATTTTTCAGTATACATTCAATCATACTTTCCCCAATGCCACATACACATGGAATAGAAATCCATTAAGTGATGTATAACATGAGCGTTATCTACAGTTTAGTGTAATGTTAGGGAAGTAATTATAAAGCACCGAAGTGTTATCGCAATACACATTTTAGAGGAATTAAATTGATAAACAAAACTCATGTTGGTACTAGCCTATAATATCCACAAAAATGCAATGTTTTATTTAGAGCAGCATTCTAACAGTTGAAGCCAAAATTCATATACACTTGGTCATACACACAATACCAATGGCTGTAATGTTTTATTTTTTATTTGTCTAGTTAAGGCTTACAGCCAAGAACATCCACGCAACATCAAATGCTCACATTCATACCATGTTTTTACCATGGTAGATTCATTTCTATTCATGGTAGAAATTGCCAAAGTAGAAGATTCATTTAATTCATGAACAAGTGCTATCTTGTGCCAGCTGAGCTCAAAGATTTTATACCAGAACTTTGGCCTATTTAGACAGGTTTATATCCAAACACGGGTAAAAGCTAATCTACAAGAGAAATATCAAACAATATGAATTGAATTTGAACTCAACTGGGTCTTCAATATTGTGACGTGTGAAATTGTCAATGATGCTGAAATTTCAAAGCAAAGATTGGCCTTGAAATAGAAAGCCCTCAAGCCTCTTGCATAACCATTTGCCCACCTGCAAKCGCTGCTTAGTCTGTTCCATTTCACGCCGGTGACAGTGCTGCAGTCTTAAAGCACGAATCGAGTCAGTTGACGGGGCAAAGACGTGTGCATGTGACAGTCTGGGTGGAGCTAGGCATTGTCTGTGTGCCATTCGTTAGGCCAGGTTGAAACCTTGATTGTGATCTATGGCTTGGAGAAGCTTGTTTTGGAGCGTCTCCCGGCTGCTGTATTTGGGCAGGTCCAATAGGTTGAAGCAGGTGTGTGCAACGGGCAGGTAGTGTTCCCCGCCTCCCGTGGGTTGGATCACCAGCTTCAGGCTTTTCATGCCCAGGATGGGAATGCGGTCACTTCCTGTGAGAAACACTGAAAATACAATACACATTACTTCAGTGCCAAAAGCATTTAAGCAGTAAATAGCCCCTGCTAGCATGGCATTGTGACATGACAGTCTGAATGCTTTCAAATAGTGCCTTACAGAGAAAGAGCTTCTTCTTCTCCAAAGAGAGATCGTGGAACACCTCCCAGAAGAACTTGATGGTTGGATTTTCAGCCCAATACTCTCCTTTATACTCAGTGCTCTGGTGAAAGAAACAAATTCCATCACTGTACCACTCCAAGACCAATTGAGATCATTCAAGCGAATGGTGACACCTCRGTACCTTTTCAAGCTCTTTCCAATCGTAGTTGGTGTTGCCAATGACCATGGCCTGCAGTTCGTTGGGCTGGAACAGCTCCAGGACTTTGCCACCACACACTTTGTGGAAGCCTGCGAAAAAGGACTCGAAAAGCGCGGCCACTGATTTATTGAAGATGTAGTCCACGTATGCAGAGACAAACTCAGGCCTGAGGGGAACACCATGAAAAATAATACTCAGAAACGCATCAGCAGACACTCAGAYGCTCTCTACATATGTTTCGACACTCAGACAAGACATACGATTAAGCACCATTTTGTTACATAACTATACATTTGTTCAAAAACTTTTAATCAAATCAATCCACTGAACATTCAGCCCGACTTTGTCGCTAAGTAGAGGTTCAATTAGAAGAACTTGGAATACTCTGTAAAAGTACCTGTTTGAGTTGTCAACACAGATATCCATGCCATTTGGAACCAGTTCCAAGACCTCTGTGGCGCCAAAGTTTTCCACTGTAACCTGAAACAAGTTGGACAAATAACATTGACTTCTCCTAGTAAGCCTTGCACATGTCGTCACCCCTTTGCTATCTCTAGACAAGAGATTCAGCTAGCTAAAGTACATTGATGTAAAAATGTTGAAACTTACTGTGAAGTTCAAGCAGAATGTGTCTTCAACATCATRCTCTGTGTAGTCTAGTAACTGCTGCAGACTCCTGGTTTTCAGTGAAAAAAAGGGGGAAATTGCTCATACTACAGCCCACAGTGCAGTCGGAAAGTATGCAGACCCCTTGACGTTTTCCACATTTCGTTACGTTACAGCCTTATTCTAAAAGTGATTGTTTTTTTCTACTGAATCAACACAGAATACCCCATAATGATAAAGCAAAAACAGGTTTGTAGACATTTTTGCCAATGTATACAAAATAAAAAATGGAAATATCACAATTAAATAAGTATTCAGACCRTTTACTCACTACTTTGTTGTAGCACCTTTTGCAGCCTCAAGTCTTCTTGGATATGATGCTACAAGCTTGGCACACCTGTATTTGGGGAGTTTCTCCCATTCTTCTCTGCAGATCCTCTTAAGCTCTGTCAGGTTGGATGGGGAGTGTCTCTGCACAGCTATTTTCAGGTTTCTCAAGAGATGTTCGGTCGGGTTCAAGTCRGGGCTCCAGCTGGGCCACTCAAGGATATTCAGAGACTTGCCCTGGAGCCACTCCTGTGTTGTCTTGGCTGTGTGCTTAGGGTTGTTGTCCTGTTGGAAGGTGAACCTTCGCCCCCAGTCTGAGGTCCTGAGCGCTCTGGAGCAGGTTTTCATTAAGGATCTTTCCTCGATCCTAACTAGTCTCCCAGTCCCTGCCGCTGAAAAACATCCCCACAGCATGATGCTGCCACCACTATACTTTGCCGTAGGGATGGTGCCAGGTTTCCTCCAGACGTGACGCTTGGAATTCAGGCCAAAGAYTTCAATCGTAGTTTCATAAGACCAGAGAATCTTGTTTTTTATGGTCGGAGTCCCTCAGGTGCATTTTGGCAAACTCTAAGCGGGTTGTCATGTGGACTCCAATCAAGTTATAGAAACATCAAGGATGATCAATGGAAACAGGATGCACCTGAGCTCAATTTTGAGTCTCATAGCAAATGGTCTGAATACTTATGAAGAGAAAAAAAAGGTATTTAAAAGCTTGTTTTCGCTTTATGGGGTATTGTGTGAAAATTGATGAGGGGAAACATTTATTTAATACATTTTAGAATAAAGCTGTAATGTAACAAAATGTGTAAAAAGTCAAGAGGTCTGAATACTTTCCGAAAGCACTGTACACTAAGTATACAAAACATTAAGGACACCTGCTCTTTCCATGACATAGAATGACCAGTTGATTCTAGGTGAAAGCTACGATCCCTTAGAGTCATTTGTTAAATCCACTTCAAATCAGTGTAGATGAAGGGGAGGAGACAGGGTAAAGGATTTTTAAAGCTTGAGACAATCTAGACAGGGATTGTGTATGTGTGCRACTCAGAGGGTGAATAGGAAAGACAAAATATTTAAAGTCCCTTTAAATAGGGTATGAAAGTAGGTACCAGGGGRACCAGTTTGTGTCAAGAACTGCAACACTGCTGGGTTTTTCCAGTTTCCCGTGTATATCAAGAAGGAGGACATCCGGCCAACCTAACAACTGTGGGATGAAATGCTTTTGACATCTTGTATAGTCCATGCCCTGATGAATTGAGGCTATTCTGAGTGCAAAGAGGGGCGGGTCCAATTGCAATTCAATACTAATGTTGGGTATTCTCAGTGTATAATTTGGAATAAACTTTTTTGAAACGATATAATTTGCTGCATTGGAGATGTTATGTCAACCTTCTCATATCCTCTGATGCTCAAGAATCTTCCACAACCATTTACATTATATTGCATCATGAAAGCAATAAGCAGACCGTGCATCCACATTAGTGCTTAAGGGAAACCCGAGGTGCTTGACCCCTAAACTGACCTCCCCACATCAGGCATCAGCTCCTTAAGATCATCCAACGTGGGGTTCCTCTTCAGCAGCTTCTTGTACAGGGCCACTGGGAAGTGGAGGTCCACGATGGTGAGGTTGTAGATGGCCAGCCCACAGATGACCCCGATGAGTTGGAACAGGTCAATGTCCTCAAACGTCTGAGAGGAACATGGTCCATAGAGTGAGGAAATGCAACCAGGATGGTGTCCAAGCATACCAGTACTTCAGATTTAACAGAATACAACAAAATAKCACTACTGGGAATACCTTGACAAAGTTACAACGTAAAGCTAGAGAGTTTTCTGAACTGACACAACAATGCGTAGACAACAACACATTTCACTGGAATGAAACAAAAGTGAAATGTATCAATAGAACAGTGTACCTTGTTTGCAAACCAGATCAGCCTGGACTCCTCGTAGTATCGGAACATGCCGTATTTGGGGTCCAGAAGCTCTCTCATGATGAGAAGGAAGAACTCCTTCCGCACACCCCCTGCATCGACCGCCTCTTCTCCAACAAAGATCACCTGCATTGCAAGGACATAACCATCAACTCCAGCGTACATCCAGGACAGCAGTCTCAACAGTCTGATCTGACCAATTCAGGTTCAGGGTTGTGTTCGGCAACGGAAGAAAACAGGGGGGGACTTCAGGATAAGAGATGCTCATTGTTGCCCTAATGAATACAACCCAGGTGTGATGGCAGAGGGTAAACAGGTTAACCTTCAGAGGTTTCTTGTAGTCGACGTTCTTGGACTTCCTGAGGACCTCCATGGTGTCCCCGACGATGTTCTCCCTCCTCACAATGAGGATGAGGCAGGGGTTAACAGACTCCACCACGGGAAGGAACATGGAGCTGAAGTTCTGCCGTTGCGCCTGGTCCACTGCCATCTAATGACGCCAGAAATAATTCTAAATCGATTCAACCGCTACAGCGCTTTTCATTATACAGAAAAATCTCAAGGTGCTTGAAAACCTAAACAAGCAAGCATAAGACACATTTTTAAAGAGAGCTCAACCGTCATGGTGCAACTACAAGATAAATCATGGAAATTGTCACACAATTAATTATTTTGTTCAACGTGTAAAAAAACGAATGAGTCACTCATCCTTACCTGCATTTGAATAACAGCATCAGTCTGAAGCAGGGTGGTCTTTGCCTGGGCATCAAACACGAAGGGGTACTTACAGAGGGTGACCGCACTGTCATGAGCCTAAGGGGACAGAAGCAATAGCTTAGGGTCGGATATTAATGACAGCATTTGTAAAAGACGACGAGATTCCATGGGTTCTCAATACAAARTGTGCATTCAGGGATCGTATTGAAGTTCCTTAACTCACCATAGAGTACATCTGCTGTTGAATCCATGTGATGTAGTCGTTTCGGATGTCTATCAGGTCATCCAACTCGTGAATGTAGAATTTGTCGTACTGTATAATATGTCCGGCTCGTTCGTTCACCTAGGAGATCAATAAAATAAAATAAATGTTAACCCTGAGGCATTTCAATGAAAAGCTTATAATAAAAAATAATAATTTTTAAACCATAAATGTTTCCGTCTATAACTAGGAGTAATGTGAGAAAGACTGCTCTTCTACAGTACTGCTTGAATCACGCCATACAGCTCGGCCCCATAGTGTGAATCTGGCATATGTGACTTGTGTATGAACACTCACAGCGTGTAGGATCTCCAGGAGCTTGAGTGCCGTGTCCAGGAAGCAGGTGAAGACCCTCTGCTCTGAGTGGGGGACTCCCACCTTGTGCATCTTCAGCAGGTACACCACCACCACCTTATACAGCTCCACTAGCCTCTGGAAGACCGGGGCTTCGAATTGGGACCACCAGTTACCTGGATCAGTACAGAGCAAAGCAAAGAGACTTGAGACAATTTGGATGCAAAAATGGAATAAACTAAGAGGTTTACCTGACCACATAGTAGAATCTATAAAAACACTGACTGAAATCAATATGTTGAAAAATCACTCAAAATACCAAAACATGCTAATACTTCACTTAAATACCCAGACTTAATCTCTCTGAACAGTTTGCTGCTCCACTATGTTCACAGAACATACAGTTGGAAGTCGGAAGTTAACATACACTTCGGTTGGAGTCATTAAAACTCGTTTTTCAACCACTCCAAAATTTCTTGTTAACAAACTATAGTTTTGGCAAGTCGGTTAGGACATTGTGTGCATGACACAAGTAATTTTCCCAACAATTATTTACAGACAGATTATTTTACTTATAATTCACTGTATCACAATTCCAGTGGGTCAGAAGTTTACATACACTAAGTTGACTGTGCCTTTAAACAGCGTGGAAAATTCCAGAAAATGATGTCATGGCTTTAGAAGCTTCTGATAGGCTAATTGACATCATTTGAGTCAATTGGAGGTGTACCTGTGGATGTATTTCAAGGCCTACCTTCAAACCCAGTGCCTCTTTGCTTGACATCATGGGAAAATCAAAAGAAATCAGCCAAGACCTCAGAAAGAAGAATTGTAGACGTCTACAAGTCTAGTTCATCCTTGGGAGCAATTTCCAAACGCCTGAAGGTACCACGTTCATCTGTACAAACAATAGTATGCAAGTATAAACACCGTGGGACCACGCAGCCATCATACCGCTCAGGAAGGAGGCGCGTTCTGTCTCCTAGAGATGAACGTACTTTGGCGCGAAAAGTGCAAATCAATCCCAGAACAGCAGCAAAGGACCTTGTGAAGATGCTGGAGGAAACAGGCACAAAAGTATCTATATCCACAGTAAAACGAGTCCTATATCGACATGACCTGAAAGGCCGCTCAGCAAGGAAGAAGCCACTGCTCCAAAACCGCCATAAAAAAGCCAGACTACGGTTGCAACTGCACATGGGGACAAAGATTGTACTTTTTGGAGAAATGTCCTCTGGTCTGATGAAACAAAAATAGAACTGTTTGGCCATAATGACCATCATTATGTTTGGAAGAAAAGGGGGAGACTTGAAACCGAAGAACACCATCCCAACCGTGAAGCACTGGGGTGGCAGCATCATGTTGTGGGGGTGCTTGCTGCAGGAGGGACTGGTGCACTTCCCAAAATAGATGGCATCATTAGGCAGAAAATTATGTGGATATATTGAAGCAACATCTCAAGACATCAGTCAGGAAGTTAAAGCTTGGTTACAAATGGGGTCTTCCAAATGGACAATGACCCCAAGCATACTTCCAAAGTTGTGGCAAAATSGCTTAAGGACAACAAAGTCAAGATATTGGAGTGCCCATCACAAAGCCCTGACCTCAATCCTATAGAACATTTGTGGGCAGAAATGAAAAGGCGTGTGCGAGCAAGGCCTACAAACCCGACTCCGTTACACCAGCTCTGTCATGAGGAATGGGCCAAAATTCACCCAACTTATTGTGGGAAGCTTGTGGAAGGCTACCCTAAARGTTTGACCCAAGTTAAACAATTTAAAAGGCAATGCTACCAAATATTGAGTGTATGTAAACTTCTGACCCACTGGGAAMGTGATGAAAAAAATAAAGRTGAAATATATAATTCTCTACTATTATTCTGACATTTCACATTCTTAAAATAAAGTGGTGATCCTAACTGACCTAAGACAGGGAATTTTTACAAGGATTAAATTATAGGAATTGTGAAAAACTGAGTTTAAATGTACAGTCGTGGCCAAAAGTTGAGAGAATGACACAAATATAKATTTWCACAAAATCTGCTGCCTCAGTTTGTATGATGGCAATTTGCATATACTCCAGAATGTTATTAAGATGAATTGCAATTAATTGCAAAGTCCCTCTTTGCCATGKAAATGAACTGAATCCCCAAAAAACATTTCTACTGCATTTCAGCCGTGTCACAAAAGGACCAGCTGACATGTCAGTGYTTCTCTCGTTAACACAGGTGTGAGTGTTGACGAGGACAAGGTTGGAGATCACTCTGTCATGCTGATTGAGTTCGAACAACAGACTGGAAGCTTCAAAAGGAGGGTGGTGCTTGGAATCATTGTTCTTCCTCTGTCAATCAGCTGAGGACTGGGGTAAAGTCATTTTCTCTGATGAATCCCCTTTCCGATTGTTTCGGGCATCCGGAAAAAAGCTTGTCCGGAGAAGACATCAGTTCTGTGTCATGCCAACAGTAAAGCATCCTGAGACCATTCATGTGTGGGGTTACTTCTCAGCCAAGGGAGTGGGCTCACTCACAATTTTGCCTAAGAACACAGCCATGAATAAAGAATGGTACCAACACATCCTCCGAGAGCAACTTCTCCCAACCATCCAGGAACAGTTTAATGACGAACAATGCCTTTTCTAGCATGATGGAGCACCTTGCCATAAGGCAAAAGTGATAACTAAGTGGCTCGGGGAACAAAACATTGATATTTTGGGTCCATGGCCAGGAAACTCCCCAGACCTTAATCCCATTGAGAACTTGTGGTCAATCCTCAAGAGGCGGGTGGACAAACAAAAKCCCACAAATTCTGACAAACTCCAAGCATTGATTATGCAAGAATGGGCTGCCATCAGTCAGGATGTGGCCCAGAAGTTAATTGACAGCATGCCAGGGRGGATTGCAGAGGTCTTGAAAAAGAAGGGTCAACACTGCAAATATTGACTCTCTGCATCAACTTCATGTAATTGTCAATAAAAGCCTTTGACACTTATGAAATGCTTGTAATTATACGTCAGTATTCCATAGTAACATCTGACAAAAATATCTGAAGACACTGAAGCAGCAAACTTTGTGGAAATCAATATTTGTGTCATTCTCAACTTTTGGCCACGACTGTATGTAAACTTCCGACTTCAACTGTAGCTACTTACCGAGCACCTTCAGTGGAGCCTCTTTCAGACTGATGAGTGCCTTGGCAAAAGGGATGGCCAGAGTCACGTATGTGTTTGGGTCGCTGAAGAGAGGACACTCTGGCAGGGTGAGGTAGAGTCTCAGCGCCTCGATGTCTGGAGGGGAGCTGCTTAGTCTGGGAATCAGGTTCTTTTCCAGACTGGCTGCAATCTGACAGATGAGAACACAGTGTAATGTTTAATGCTATAATAATTCATACAGACGGGTAGCAAACATACATCTATTGTAGTTAAGTGGATAACTGTCATTTTAGCCAGCCAGACTTATAATATAGCGACTCCCTTTATTTGCACCACTAATTGGAATACCCTACATGCTAAAGCGTCAACAAATGTCATAACACGAGGACGAATATTTTTGGTAAACCATACTTCAAAAATCAAATTACTCTCAGCCATGTTCAAGTCACCTGCTGTGCAATTTCTGGATAGTCATGTTGAACGACTCTGTGAAACAAGAGGCGAGCCATGTTCACGTCCACCCCTGAGCATTTACTGCTTGTGTTGTAGTGATCTGGATGGCTACACAAAACAGAGATTCCCTTCTGTAAAACATTTATCAATGACAATAGAACATAGCAAAAGCGTAAATGTAGAGTAAATGTTGACACTTCAGAAATCTTCAATGAACATGCAGACTGATCGTCCGTTTCAGTTGAAGGCAGACAGTTGTACAATTGACTAGATATCCTCCTTTCCCACTAAGTTTGTTTCTTCTTCAATTATTWTTTWWTTTATTTTATTATTTCAATACTTTCAGTAACATTTTCAAAAGAGAAGTGTAATTGATATTACCTCCCAGCCAGAAAGCTTCCATTGAGGCAACTTGCAGAGGAAAACACCAGATCAATCTCGCTACAAGAAAAGTAAAAGAAAAACAGTGTTCAACACAGGCTCATGCAGATACACAATCTAGCTCTGACAAAAAAAAAAGAAAAAAAAAGAAGCACTGTTCATCCATACTATAGCTAATTCTTTTTTATGAGCGTATTTTGAGAAGTGAGGATTTTACTTGGAAATCTCTTGTGGGAGTCTTCCGTGTGTATAATGGTTCAGCCATCTCTGAGTGAGTTCAGCAGATAAGGTGCATATGTGTCTTCTGGGATCTGGTATTCTGATGTCGTCAGGCACCAGAGGGTTCTAGCAGAATAAATTGTATTAAATTACTTAATTATAAAAAATAAACCATTTCACTATCATGAACATGTAAYCAGTAAGCATTGACATGTTCTCAGCACGTGAAGTCTGACATGTTCACAAACTGTCTCACCAAAATCCCCAAATAGGATTGGCAACACTTCATGTATAAATTTCTCTCATGGAAAAATAAATATAAATTCAACATTTGTTAGCGCAGAACCTTAGTTATGAGGACTCTGATAAATTAGAGCTGGTGGGGTATGAAAATGACCTGGGGCGTGTAATAGTGGGCAAAGCTCTGGTCCCCTCCAGCATAGATCCTCTTAACACAGCAGCCCTGCTCCATGTCTGGAATATAAAGTTATGATCAGTCTT
Source organism: Salvelinus sp. IW2-2015 (assembly GCF_002910315.2). Taxonomy (NCBI): domain Eukaryota; kingdom Metazoa; phylum Chordata; class Actinopteri; order Salmoniformes; family Salmonidae; genus Salvelinus; species Salvelinus sp. IW2-2015. Next base: position 4,489,376 of record NC_036865.1, on the reverse strand, counting down.
CTGAATCAAAGATTCAAATCAGATGCAGAAACTTCAAGCGTTTACCTGTGGAACCCGTCTGAGGGCGCCTGTACTAACCTGTGTTTGTGGGCGTCGGGCCGTTGTAGGCCACCCAGGGGCCTTTGACTGGGGCAGGGCTGTTCCTGTTGGATGTGGAGCGTGTACCGAGCTGCCCGTTCCCTCCCAGCCCAAATGAATCCATCTTTCCAGAGGAGGGGATGAAGGCCAGAGTGTGCTGTCTTGAAAGGATATACCAAATATCACAAATGTTTCTCAAGACACCATGTTTTCTATGATGTTAGTGTTTTTAGGAACTTTGAAATGTCAGCCCAAATACTTGTCTCCCCCAGATACCATAGGTTTCAGATACATGTATATCCCTCACGCTACACATGATTTTCAAAATCATTCTGGAGACTATAGACTTGGTGAATCTGCTTTGTGTATTCTAAAACAGACCAGTGCCACATTTGAAAGCAGAGATAGCGCAGCAGACAGTGTGCTGTACCTTCCACAGGATATCTGTGTGACTACATTTCCCATGAGCTCAAACACCTTCCTGGGGTTGATCTCATGGTTTGTAGTGTTATGTCCAAGCTGGCCATACCCTCCTGCTCCAAATGTAAACACACCTCCTTCCTATGAAAGAAACAAAACAAAATCTTAAGAGGTGAAAGGGGTTTCAGAATGTACACTAAACAAAAATATAAATGCAACATGTAATGTGTTGGTTCCATTATTCATGAGCTAAAATAAAAGATACCAGAAATGTTCCATACACACAAAGCAGTTGTGGCATATCAAGAAGCTGATTAAAACAGCATGATCATTACACAGGTGCACCTTGTGCGGGGGACAATCAAAGCCCACTGAAATGTGCAGTTGTCACAACACCACAGATGTCTCAAGTTGAAGGAGTGGGCAATTGGCATGCTGACTGCAGGAATGTCCACCAGAGCTGTTGCCAGAGAATGAAATGTCAATTTCTCTACCATAAGCCGCAGTATTTGGCAGTGTGTCCAACTGGCCTCACAATAGCAGACCATGTGTATGGCGTCTTGTGGGCGAGCAGTTTGCTGATGTCAACGTTGTGAACAGAGTGTCCCGTGGTGGCGGTGGGGTTATGGTATGGGCAGGCATAACCTACAGACAACGAACACAATTGCATTTTATTTATGGCAATTTGAATGCACAGAGATACTGTGACGAGATCCTGAGGCCCATTATCGTGCCATCCATCTGCCACCATCACCTCAGGTTTCAGCATAATGATGCACGGCCCCATGTCGCAAGAATCTGTACACAATTCCTGGAAGCTGAAAATGACCCAGTTCTTCCATGGCCAGCATACTCAGATGTTATCCATTGAGCATGTTTGGGATGCTGTGGATCGACGTGTATACGATAGAGTGTTCCAGTTCCCGCCAATATCCAGCAACTTCGCACAGCCATTACAGAGTGGGACAACTTTCCACAATCAACAGCCTGATCACATCTATGCGAAGGAGATGGTCGCGCTGCATGAGGCAAATAGTGGTCACACCAGATACTGACTGGTGTTCTGATCCACGCCCCTAACTTTTCTTTAAGGTACACTACATGACCAAAAAGTATGTGGACACCTGCTCGTCGAACATCTCATTCCAAAATCATGGGAATTCATATGGTGTTGTTCACCCCTTTGCTGCATAACAGCCTCCACTCTTCTGAGAAGGCTTTCTACTAGATGTTGGAACATTGCTGCGGGGACTTGCTTCCATTCAGCCACTAGCATTAGTGAGGTTGGGCACTGATGTTGGGCGATTAGGCCTGGTTCGGAGTCAGCGTTCCAATTCATCCCAAAGGTGTTCGATGGGATAGAGGTCAGGGCTCTGTGCTGGCCAGTCAAGTTCTTCCACACCGATCTCGACAAACCATTACTGTATGGACCTCGCTTTGTGCACGGGGGCATTGTCATACTGAAACAGGAAAAGGGCCTTCCCCAAACTGTTGCCACAAAGTTGGAAGCACAGAATCGTCTAGAATGTCATTGTATGCTGTAGCGTTAAGATTTCCCTTCATTGGAACTAAGGGGCCTCGCCCGAACCATTATTGCTCCTTAACCAAACGTTAGTTGGCACTATGCAGTCAGGCAGGTAGCGTTCTCCTAGCATCCGCCAAAACCAGATTAGTCCGTCGGACTGCCAGATAGTGAAGCGTGATTCATCACTCCAGAGTCCAATGGCGGCAAGCTTTACACCACTCCAGCCAATTCTTAGCATTGCGCATGGTGATCTTAGGCTTGTGCGGCTGCTCGGCCATGGAAACACATTTCATGAAGCTCCTGATGAACAGTTATTGTGCTGACGTTGCTTCCAGAGGCAGTTTTGAACTCGGTAGTGAGTGTTGCAACCGAGCAGACTATTTTTAAGCGCTACGCACTTCAGCTGTCCCGTTCTGTGAGCTTGTGTGAGCTACCACTTCACGGCTGAGCCGTTGTTACTCCTAGACGTTTCCACTTCACAATACTGCACTTACAGTTGACCGGGGAAGCTCTAGCAGGGCAGAAATTTGACAAACTGACTTGTTGGACAGGTGGCATCCTATGATGGTGCCACGTTGAAAGAGCTCTTCAAGTAAGGCCATTCTACTGCCAATGTTTGTCTATGGAAATTGCATGAATGTGTGCTCGATTTTAAACACCTGTCAGCAACGGGTGTGGCTGAAATAGATGAATTCACTCATTTGAAGGGGTATCCACATCCTTTTGTATAGATAGTGTATCTGTGACCAACATATGCATATCTGTATTCCCAGTCATGTGAAATCCATAGATTAGGGCCTAATGAATTTATTTCAATTGACTGATCTCCTTATATGAACTAACTCAGAAAATCTTTGAAATTGCTGCATGTTGCATTTATATTTTTGTTCAGTATGAATGAAATAACAATGTACAGTGCCTTCAGAAAGTATTCATACCCCTCTACTTATTCCACATTTTGTTGTGTTACAGCCTGAATTCAAAAGGGATTAAATATATTTTATTCCCCTCACCCATTGACACACAATACCCCATAATGACAAAGTGAAAATATGTTAGATATTTTTGGCAAGTTATTGAAAATTAAAGACAGAAATATCTKATTTACATAAGTATTCACACTCGAGTCAACACTTTGTAAAAGCACCTTTGTCGGCGATTACAGGTTTGAGTCGTCTTGTGTATGTCTATCAGCTTTGCACATCTGGATTTGGGGATTTTCTCCCATTCTTCCTTACAGAGCTTGAGAAAATCTGCTAAGTTAGATGGGGAGCGACAGTGAACAGCCATCTTCAAGTCTTTCCACAGATTTAATGGGATTCAAGTCTGGGCTTTTGCTGGGCCACTCAGGGACATTCTTGTTCTAAAGCCATTTCAGCTTCGCTTTGGCTTTATGCTTTGGGTCATTGTCCTGTTGGAACATAATCTTGGCCCCAGTCTAAGGTCGTTTGCACTCTGAYGCAGGTTCTCATCAAGGATTTGCCTATATTTGGCTCCATTCATTGTTCCCTCTATCCTTACCAGTCTCKCAGTCCCTGCCACTGAAAAGCATCCTCATAGCATGATGCTGCTACCACCATGCTTCACGGTAGGTATGGTGTTAGACGGGTGATGAGCTGTGCCTGGTTTTCTCCAGATATAGTGCTTTGTATTCAGACTAAATAGTTATATTTTTGTCTAATCAGACCACAGAATATTTTGCCTTATGAGCTCAGTCTTTCACATGCCTTTTTTCAAACTCCAGGCGTGCGGTCATGTGCCTTTTTCTAAAGGAGTGGCTTCCGTCTGGCCACCCTCCCATAAAGCCCAGATTGGTGAAGTGCTGTAAAGACTTGTCTTTCTGGCAGGTTCTCCCATCCCAGCCAAGGAACTCCATAGTTCTGTCAGAGTTGTCATTGGGTTATTGGTTACCTCCAGGGAGAGTCTGGMTATTTCCATATTTTTTCAATTTCTTAATCAACACTAGAATTTGTTTAATATCCTTCCCCAGATATACACTGTGTACAAACCATTGGGAACACCTACTCTTTTCATGACAGACTGACCAYGTAAATCTGGGTGAAAGCTATGATCCCTTCTCACTTGTTAAATCCACTTCAAATCAGAGATTTGGGACAKCTTCAGACGATTGAGCCATGGATTGTGTATGTGTGCCTGTATGCAAGTGCATTTGAATGGGGTATAGTAGTAGGTMCCAGGCGCACTGGTTTGAGTGTGTAAAGAACTGCAAAGCTGCTGGGTGGACTCCAACCAAGTTGTAGTGYCATCTCAAGGATGATCAAAGGAAATTTAATGCAAATMAGCTCAATTTGGAGTGTCATAGCAAAGGGMTGWGAAAACTTACAGTAAAAGTCCAAAGTTTGGACACACCTACTCATTCAAGGGTTTTTATTTTTACATTGTGGAATAATAGTGAAGACATCAAAACTTTGAAAATAACACATGGAATCATGTAGTAACCMTAAAAAAAAAAAGTGTTAAACAAATCAATATATATTTGAGATTTTACATTCTCCAAAGTAGCCACCTTTTGCCTTGATGACAGCTTTGCACACTCCTGGCATTCTCTCAACCAACTTCATCTGGAATGCTTCTCCAACAGTCTTGCAGGAGTTCCGACATATGCCGAGCACTTGTTGGCTGCTTTTCCTTCTCAGTCCAACTCATCCCAACCCATCTCAATTGGGTTGAGGTCAGATGATTGTGGAGGCCAGGTCATCTGATGCAGCACTCCATCACTCGCCGTCTTGGTCAAATAGCCGTTACACAGCCTGGAGGTGTGTTGGGTCATTGTCCTGTTGAAAAACAAATGATAGTCCGACTAAGCGCAAACCAGATGGGATGGCGTATTGCTGTGGTAGCCATGCTGGTTAAGTGTGCCTTGAATTCTAAATAAATCACTGACAGTGTCACCAGCAAAGCACCCCCACACCTCCTCCATGCTTCACGGTGGGAACCACATGCGGAGATCACCCGTTCACCTACTCTGCGTCTCACAAAGACATGGCGGTTGGAACCAAAAATCTCTAATTTGGACTCAGACCAAAGGACAGGTTTCCACCGGTCTAATGTCCATTGCTCATGTTTCTTGACCTAAACAAGTCTCTTCTTATGTGTCCTTTAGTAGTGGTTTCTTTGCAGCAATTCAACCATGAAGGCCTGATTCCCGCAGTCTTCTCTGAACAGTTGATGTTGYGATGTGTCTGCTACTTGAACTCTGTGAAGCATTTATTTGGGCTGGAATTTCTGAGGCTGGTAACTAATGAACTTATCCTCTGCAGCAGAGTTAACTCTGGGTCTTCCTTTCCTGTGGCAGCCCTCATGAGAGCCAGTTTCATCATAGCGCTTGATGATTTTTGCAACTGCACTTGAAGAAACGTTTAAAGTTATTGAAATGTTCTGGATTGACGGCCCTTCATGTCTRAAAGTAATGATGGAATGTCATTTCTCTTTGCTTATTTGAGCTGTTCTTGCCATAGTATGGACTTGGTCTTTTACCAAATAGGGCTATCTTCTGTATACCACCCCTACCTTGTAACACAACTGATTGGCTCAAACGCATTAAGGAAAGAAATTCCACAAATTAACTTTTAAGAAGGCACACCTGTTAATTGAAATGCATTACAGGTGACTACCTCATGAAGCTGATTGAGAGAATGCCAAAAGTGTGCAAAGCTGTCATCAAGGCACAGGGTGGCTACTTTGAAGAARCTCCATAGGTGTTATTTCATAGTTTTGATGTCTTCACTATTATCCTACAATGTAGAAAATAGTACAAATAAATAAAAACCCTGAAATGAGTAGGTGTGTCCAAACTTGACTGGTACMGTTTGTAAATGAGATATTTCTGTATTTAATTTTCAATAAAATATGCAAAACTTTATAAAACATGTTTTCACTTTGTCGTTATGGGGTATTGTGTCTAGATGGGTGAGAAGAAAAAAAACAATCATCCATTTTGAATTCAGGCTGTAACAACAAAATGTGGAATAAGTCAAGGGGTATGAATACTTTCTGAAGTATAGTTATACTTAGAGTATTACTACTACATACAGCTATTACCTCCCTGTGTAAGAGGAAGCTACCTTTGTAAGTGCGGCAGTGTGGTCCTCCCCACAGCAGATGTAGATAACCCTCTGTGACCTGAGGGACTTGAGCAGGGCTGGATAATACCGATCTGAAARATTATTTGGTTTAATGTTATTTCTTCTGGCTTCTTTTCAAAAACAGATGATTAACAGTGATTCACAGGAAAGTTGCTCAGTCAGTCTTACCATTGTTGTCATTGAGGCCGAGTTGCCCAAACTTGTTGCGCCCCCAGCCAAAGACGGCCCCTGAGAATGTGAGGGCAAAGCTGTGAGCACCCCCTGCTGAGATCTGGATGAAGGGAATCCCCTGTAAAGACTGGATGACTTGGGGAGTAGAGATGCCTTGTCCAGCTACTCCCAGCCCTAGTTGTCCGTATCGGTTTTGTCCCCATGAATAGACTTGGCCTCCTAAACAAGGGAACACATTTGAAGTATTTAATATAAGATGGGAAACCTAATTAAGCAAATCGTTCAGCAAATTCCCTGCTTAAGTAAAATCAAACCAGACAGAAAGTGAATGCATAATCTGGAGTAGTCTATTATCCCCGGGGGGAAATTCAAGTTAGTTGTGTTTGAAGTCCTTGGGTGTATTTGGATTGTTTCTGAGATGTATATTATTTCCCCTTTCCTAGTGACTTTACCTTGACCTCGTTTGAAAATGTCAGAGTTTAAGGTAAAGATGGGAGGGATAGTCACTAAAGCCGGGTGTACACGACTTTCAAAAATAAGTAAATAAATATATCACTGAGCCTCTCCCATTAAAAACAACTATTTTTCCTGTCATGTCGCTCACACTAAACAATGTGGCACAGACAGAGGTCACAACAGTTCAAGACTCTTGACTAGGTCGCGAGGATTTTCCGTACCACGCTGTCTCGCCAAAACAATGATGTGATAACATTTTACGTAGCTATAACCAGATGTAGCTCAWAGCAGCCTTAAGCGTGAATGTCTAACTGGAAAGAGTTRGTCATACAGCGTTGAAATACTGRATCTAGCCAACATTTTGAATTMAATAACATTGCTTGTGAACGTCAGAGCTGTAACYATTTGACACTTTGGCGAGTACAAAACGCATGCTAGTAGTAAGCCTAGTCGACGCGCTCTCTCAAATCTACACATTCTGGATGATGAACTTGATCATTGCACTGGCTTCTTTTCTGGCGAGCTCCGATTGACTATTGCTGATCATCCAAACTTGTTGTTGCACATCTCACACTGCAYGAGCATTGCAGATTGTGCCGATAAAATGAAACATTTGAAAATATTGGGACGTCTGGGACTGCTCAAAGATGAGATCGGTAGCCCACAGATTACGTCTCTGAGCCGCTCACATTACATGAGCGTCGGTGACGGCCACGAGTAGACAACATTGGGATTTTGTCTCCGATCTCAAACTTGTCTGGGACTGCTAAATTGGGGCCAAAATTGTGTAGTGCACACCCGGTTTAAGGAAAAGCAAGAAGAGGATAGCGTTTGATTTAATCTGTCCATCCTCATTCATGCCTTGCTCTGATCAAATGTTATTAGTCACATGCGCCGAATACAACAGGTGTAGGTAGACCTTACAGTGAAATGCTTACTTACGAGCCCCTAACCAACAGTGCGGTATAAAAAAAATACGGATAAGCAATAAAAGTAACAAGTAATTAAAGAGAAGCAGTAAAAAAATAGCAATATATGCAGGGGGGTGCCAGTACAGAGTCAATGTGCGGGGGCACCGGTTAGTTGAGGTAGCATGTACAGTTGAAGTCGGAAGTTTACATACACCTTAGCCAAAAACATTTAAACTCAGTTTCACAATTCCTGACATTTAATCCTAGTAAAAATTCCCCGTCTTAGGTCAGTTAGGATCCCCACTATTTTAAGAATGTGAAATGTCAGAATAATAGTAGAGAGAATTATTTCTTTCAGCTTTTATTTKTTTCATCACATTCCCAGTGGGTCAGAAGTTTACGTACACTCAATTAGTATTTGGTACCATTGCCTTTAAATTGTTTAACTTGGGTCAACTTTCAAGTAGCCTTACACAAGCTTCCCACAATAAGTTTGAGTGGAATTTTGGTCCATTTTCCTGACAAGAGCTGGTGTAACGGAGTCAGGTTTGTAGGCCTCCTTGCTCGCACACGCTTTTTCAGTTCTGCCCCAAAAATCTATGGGATTGAGGTCAGGGCTTTGTGATGGCATTCCAATACCTGGACTTTGTTGTCCTTAAGCCATTTTGAAACAACTTTGGAAGTATGCTTGGGTCATTGTCCATTTGGAAGACCCATTTGCGACCAAGCTTGAACTTCTTGACTGATGTCTTGAGATGTTGCTTCAATACATCCACATCACTTTCCTACCTCATGATGCCATCTATTTTGTGAAGTGCACCAGTCCCTCCTGCAGCAAAGCACCCCACAACATGATGCTGCGACCCCATGCTTCACGGTTGGGATGGTATCCTTCAACTTGCAAGCTCCCCCTTTTTTCCTCAAACATAACGATGGTCATTATGGGCCAAAACAATTCTATTTTTGTTTTTACTCGGACCAGCAGACATTTCTCCAAAAAGTACGATCTTTTGTCCCATGTGCAGTTTGCAAACCGTAGTCTGGCTTTTTTATGGCGGTTTTGGAGCAGTGGTTCTTCCTTGCTGAGCGGCCTTTCAGGTTATGTCGATATAGGACTCATTTTACTGTGGATATAGATACTTTTGTACCTTTGCTTGCTTTTGTTCCTTTGCTGTTGTTCTGGGATTGATTTGCACTTTTCGCACCAAATTACGTTCATCTCTAGGAGACAGAACGGTCTTTGTTCTCGAGCGTTCTGACGGCTGCGTGGTCCCATGGTGTTTATACTTGCCACTATTGTTTGTACAGATGAACCCAAGGATGAACCAGACTTGGAGGTCTACAATTTGTTTTCTGAGATCTTGGCTGATTTATTTTGATTTCCCATGATGTCAAGCAGAGGCACGGAGTTGAAGGTAGGCCTTGAAATACATACACAGGTACACCTCCAATTGACAAAAATTATGTCAATTAGCCTATCAGGAGCTTCTAAAGCATGACATCATTTTCTGGAATTTTCCAAGCTGTTTAAAGCACAGTCAACATAGTGCATGTAAACTTCTGACCCACTGGAATTGTGATATAGTTAATTATAAGTGAAATAATCTGTCTGTTAATTGTTGGAAGAATTACTTGTGTCATGCACAAAGTAGATGTCCTAACTGACTTGCCAAAACTATAGTTTGTTAACAAGAAATTTGTAGAGTGGTTGAAAAACGAGTTTTAATGACTCCAACCTAAGTGTATGTAAAAATTCCGACTTCCAACTAAGTTGCCTACGGGTCAGTAGTCATTTAGGCAGGTTACCTTAGTGTTCTTGGGCACAGGCACTATGGTGGTCTGCTTAAAACATGTTGGTATTACAGACTCGGACAGGGAGAGGTTGAAAGTGCCTTGAGAATGTTGACCTGTCTAAAGGTCTTAATCATATCGGCTGCGGAGAGCGTGATCACAGTCTTCCGGTACAGCTGGTGCTCTCATGCACGTTTCAGTGTTATTTGCCTCGAAGTGAGCATAGAAGTAGTTTAGCTCGTCCGGTAGGCTCGTATCACTGGGCAGCWCTCGGCCGTGCTTCCCTTCGTAGTCTAATGGTTTGCAGGCCCTGSCACATCCGACGAGCGTCAGAGCCGGTGTAGTACAACTCGATCTTAGTCCTGTATTGACGCTTTGCCTGTTTGATGGTTCGTCAGAGTGCATAGCGGGATTTCTTATAAGCTTCCGGGTTAGAGTCCCACTCCTTGAAAGCGGCAGCTTTCTGCCACTTTCTGATGTCACTAAACTGAAATATAAAGCATGAATGAAGCAACATTTTATTTATCTATCCACATGTATTGAACAAACTCACCATAACGATGATAATTTAGTGGCATTGAATCGTGTCAAGTAAACGTTTCAGAGAATTTCCCACAATTATCTTTAGGCCGAGTTTTGCTAAAAATCGTCAAAGGATAGTCCTGTGCATCCTTGGCAAAGGGAAGTAGGTAAGGACTGATCGAGCGTCATTTCATTTTTCCTTGCTACCCGTCAAACTTCCAAGTCACCAAAGGCATTAGGAACTTTCCTTTGCCTTAAAGGACTATTCGAATGCCCCCCTTACCTCTAGACAGAGCATGGGAGTGCCGATATCCACAGGCTACCTGAGCAATTTCTACATCTGATAAACTCTTGATGTTTCTGAGGGGGGGAAAAAAAGTCAATTAAAGTAAAGTAATCGTTGTGCTGTTGTAGAATATATCTCCACTACATGTCAGGCACGTCACAAATCACTTTTTTTTAGTATTATTATTATTATTTTTTTTAAATACCACAATGCAAAAGTATCGGTACAAATGGGGTCATGTTCATACACGTTGAGTTGTACGCATATCATTTATGAACAGGATTATGTTTTAACTTCCTGAGAACTTTAAAGTATTATTTTATTCACCTGGGCACACGTACACAATCTTCAAAGTTTATAAGGCCCAGCTGTCCATCTGTGGCCAAGCCCCAAGCAAACACTTGTCCTTTGTCATTCAGTGCGAGTGTATGGGCCTCCCCACATGACACTGCCACAATGTTCTGTGCATCTAGTGCCACAACCTGCTCTATGGGGAACACAAAGCATGATATGGTTTAACACATCGATTTACCAGTTAATCTAAAGATAGTTTTCAACCAAACACGGCGTTAGACAAGGGCTGACCCATTATGGGTTAATTAGAGTAAGGGGAACATGCAACACTTACCTGGTTTCTTTCGAGACTTCTCGTGCCCCAGCTGCCCAATGTCATTGCAGCCACAGGTGTACACAGTCCCGTCTCCCAGTAGAAATGTGGTGTGCCGTCGGCCACATCCGATATCGCACACCTGCTTCCCATGAAAGAAATCACATTTCCGGGGCTCCACCACAATCTCCTCATCAATCCCGCCCAAACCTAGCTGACCGAAGGAAGCATTTCCCCAACACAGCATTGCCAACGCTCCCCTCTAGCCCCACTCCTGGTGTGGACCAGGTCAACAGGATTACAGTCCCTGTGAAAGGGTGAGAGAAATAGCTAAGAGTCAAATAAATGACATGAGGTCGGTTACTGAGCACAAAATTGTCAACATCCAAAAATACATACGTTGTGGCAAAGAAGTCCTGATATCAAGTTGTGTACACTTGGGCCATCTGTGGCTGGGGAATCTGTGATGGAAAGCACCAGAACAGACTGAAATAGTCTTGTAAATACTGTCACATTACACAACAGATTGAATGACCACAGAACAGCATTCCAGAGTACGATGTTTGTGTGACATCATCCTGTGCAGTGCACTAAATTAACCCTTGAATCATGACAGTGAGGATACCTCCATTTTTTTTTATCTGGGGTTGATTAATACCCTACTAATCCTATAATTCACTCACTTCTGTAACGGCCCGCATTTAGGATACTTCCCCAGAAGAATGAATGCCCCACCCTGCCCCACTATTTTATGATCTGATGAGGTATTTTTATGAGCGAAGWTGTCTCATTGTTAACTTATATGAATGTGTGATGTTTATCTAGTGTTGTATGTGACTTATATGAATATAAAAGGCCTCACAATGCTGGAGGTGTGCGGTTATTCTCGAAAATGTACTTAGTATCCCCTAGAAAGGCCTGGAACATCTTTACTGCAGTGCAGTGCAGTTAGATTCTTATCTCACGTGTGATAGACACCAGTTAAAATGTCACTGAAGTGTCAGTTGTGTCTGTTGTTTTCACAAGTATAAGTCCAGGTTTATCTACTTGCTAAATTATTTCATGGCATTGCAAGTGTGATAGCCTGGAATCTTCTCTGACAGAGTAGCTAGCTAGCCACTATAATTAGAATGCCTCTGTCAGGTGTGCGTGTTGAGTATCTCATTGGTACTTAAACATAATCCAAAAATGGGTGCGGTAAGTGGTTTTCCCCATAGAATCACCCATTAGATCAAGGGGATGAATGAATTACATATATATATATATATTTTTTTTTTGCACTAACAGGGCCCTACCCCCTCACACATAACATGCACATATATTTATACAAACTACACACAAGCTGCTGCTACTCTGTTTATACTATATCCTGTTGCCTAGTCACCTTACCCCTATACATATCTACCGCCATCACTCCAGTATCCCTGCACATTTTAAATATTGTATTGGAACTGACCCTGTATATAGTATGCTTACTTACTTATTGACTTCTTCATATTTCTCGTGTTTTTTRCCCTAGTATTACATTGCTATTGATTATTGGGTTGAGTTTGCAAGAAAGGCATTTCACTGTAACGTTACTTGTGCATGTGACATTAAAWCATCTGCTACAACATGGAATTATACAAATATTCTAGGGCAAGTGTCAGGGGAACAAAACAATTTGAAATAGTGTTATTAAACAAGCCATTCCACAAAGTACAGAGGTAACTTACCAACTAAAAGGGAACATTATGATGCCTCCAATTATACTGGTTGTACTATTATTTCACGACACAAGTCAGCTAGTTAGCTAGTTAGTTAACATTTTTAGCTAGTTAACGTTAGCTAGCCATCTAGCTACAGCTATCCACCGTTCAGTTGTCAGCATGCAGCGCCTGCATTCTAACTGGCTATTAATCAAGACAGACCTTCACAGGTAAGTTATATGGATAACTAGCAGTTAACCCACACTAGTTGCCTAAATATGGACAAACCCCGCCTATGTGCCGCAAATGGATTCTGCTTACCTGTTGCTAGCCAATGCAATGGTGGCAAACGCTGGCACGGACGAGAGGTCTGAAATGTTTTTCTTGTATTAGCTAAATTTCGATGACCAGACTTGCTCGGAAGGTGTAAATTGTAGATAGTCATTGAGATCAGGCAACTGCTGGCGCCACATACCAAAATCGTTTGCAATGCACTGTCATATTAATGACTGTAGCTTTATATGCCGTGTCATATACACAGAAGAAAAGCACTCGAACATACCGTAGTCAAAGACTGTAACGTTCTAGAGTTTTTAGAAACTGGATGTGACGACAAAGCCACCCTCTTCTTCTTCTCTGGTATAATGATGTGCGTTCCGCCACCTAATGTGCGGGTGGATGATAAAGATCCCAAAAATAAAAAATGTATGCAGCGTAAAAAATATTCATACAAACTATCAAAAATACATTTTAACTAAACAAAATCAACRTTCTTTTCTGTTAAAATACTAAATTCTAATCAGATCCCTAGACAGGCTCAGAAGGATCCTGTGAGGGCGGGACGTTTTCTGGCGACAGGAGACCTTGCAGTGAAAAAGTCTTGGAGCCCCAAAAACGTATCGGCTGCAGATATAGTGATGCCCAACTTCTTGGAATTCTTGGACACTTGTGCAGTACAATTAATAACTGTGGCTATAAATGCTACAAAATCCACCTTCTTCACAATGAGTGTATCCAGATCATAGTGCATCCATCATCATATCTTCTTCAGCACTGTGGCCTCTTGACCCTTTGACTCGCTTCACCACCTCCACATAGGGGATCTGCTGTGCATCCCTGATCTTTGACACCTCAACCTCTTTCACCCTAACAGGGCACTCAAGGAAGTCCGGAGTATGATCCCCACCACAGTTGCAACATTTTACATTCACAGTTTATTCAATAACATACTTCCTCCATCTGCAAACATTTGACACGTGGCCATATCTTTTGCAATTCCCAGACTGTAGTTGTTTGGACACAAATGCTCTCACCGCATACCTCACATATCCAAGCTTCACATGTGCAGGTTGTCTCCTCAACCAGTAATAGTATCYATAGGCTTTTCTCCTTCTTTCCATTTACCATACCGGTCACTCCTGGGATTTTCGACACTCCAGACATACTTTAACTCCTTTGGCAGCTGCCCTTCTTCGAAGATCAACACAGGTTACTTCCYATGTGGGCAATTTTGCCAGATCCATTGCACGCGTCTTCTGTTTTTCATCTACACAATTAACCAAAACAAGGCCGCTTCTAGTCACCATGATTGAATCCACCTTTCCCACTGCTCTCTTCACAGTCCTTGATAGTACAAATGGATCTCGCGAATTAACCTCCTTGTCCACCTTGACATTGATCCATTAGCTGGTCTAAGGTCAGGTTTGTTCTTCTTCTTTAGGATTATTCAGCATTTAAAAAATAATGCAACTCTGTTGCCGTATGCACAATAATAGTCAACCTGTCATTTCTGCTTTCCACAATCTGAGTCGTGTTAATAACCTTTCCAATGAAAGCTACTAAGTCCATTTTATTTACTATCAAAGCGTCCTTTGACACAGCATGATTTCTGAACAGACCTCGAAACCATGTCAGGACTAGCAGAAGCACCAGTTCTGACAGTAGYTCCTCTTACTACGGGAGCAGCCATAGTAGCTCCATCAGTCCACCTAGTAGTGGCAGCAATCTGTCTTACAGCCTCTGCAAATGAGACATCATGATTGATTCTATATCTCTGGGCTTCTCTTGCCTCTCTCTGCACCTGGCATCTACCAAATGCTGCACTGTGTTCCCCCCCACAATTACAACACTTAGCCTTCACATTGTRCCCACAGTCGCTGTAATCATGTTCCCCTCCACACTTGGCACATATTTTCTTTCCTCTACACTGAGCAGCTACACTGAGTGTACAAAACATTAGGAACACATTCCTAATATTGAGTTGCACCCCCTTTTGGCCTCAGAACAGCCTGAAAATAGTTGGGCATGGACTCCACAAGGTGTCGAAAGCTTTCTCCAATGCTTCTCACAGTTGTGTCAAGTTGTCTAAATGTCCTTTGGGTGGTGGACCATTCTTGATACACATGGGAAACTGTTGAGCAGCGTTGCAATTCTTGACACACTCAAACCGGTGCGCCTGGCACCTAATACCATAACCCCATTCAAAGGCACTTAAATCATTTGTCTTGCCCATTCACCATCTGCAAACAACCTTAGACTGGGTAGAAGATTTCAGTAATTTAGCAGTCGCTCATTTTACAGTTAGTGCATTCATCTTAAGATGACAACCACATATCACAGGGATAGAAAGTACATTTTTTCATAAATAAAAGTAGCTATCAGTAGAGGGGGGTCAAGTGCAAGTGCTGGTTGAGGTTTTCCTCGAGGTGAGGAGGAGGATTATATTAGATACTGTTTGAAGAGGAAGGGTTTCAGATGTTTTCAGAAGATGGGCAGGGACTTTGCTGTCATAGCTTCAAGGGGAAGCTGGTTCCACCATTGGGGTGCCAGGACAGAGAAGAGCTTGGACTGGACTGAGTGGGAGTTGCCCTCCTGTAGGGGTGGGAGGGCCAAGAGACCTGAGGTGGCAGAACGGAGTGCTCGGGTTGGGGTGTAAGCATAGTGGGCTGTAGCGTTCTGAATAAGTTGCATGGGTTTGATGGCACAAGCGTGGAGCCCAGCCAACAGCGAGTTGCAGTAGTCCAGATGGGAAAGGACAAGTGTCTGGAATAGGATCTGCGCCGCTTCCTGTGTGAGGTAGGGTCGTGCTCACAGATGTTGTAGAGCATGAACCTGCAGGAGTGAGTCACTGCTTTGATGTTTGCAGAGAACGACAGGGTCTTGTCCAGGATCACACAAAGATTCTTTGCACTCTGGGAGGGTGGCACTGTGGAGTTGTCAACCGTGATAGAGAGGTCTTTGAGCGGGTAGGCCTTCCCCCGGGAGGAAGAGCAGCTCCCTCTTGTCGAGGTTGAGCTTGAGGTGGTGGGCCAACATCCAAGTTGAGATATCCTCCAGGCATGCAGAGATGTGTGTCCCCACTTGGGTGTCAGAAGGGGGGAAGGAGAACAGTAGTTGAACTAGGAGCGGTCTGCCAGTTAGGATGAAATGTAGGATGCAATGTAAGAGTGTGCAGAGCCTAAAGCACCCAGCCGTGAGAGGGAGGAGGATCTGATGGTTCACGGTGTCGAAGGCAGCGGAGAGATCTAGGAGGGTCAGAACAGAAGAGAAAAAGTCAGCTTTGGTAGTGCGGAGAGCCTCCATGACACAGAGAAGAGCAGTCTCGGATGAGTCACCCATCTTGAAGCCTGATAGTTAGGGTCAAGAAGATTGTTCTGAGGGAGATAATGAGAAAGTTGATCATAGATAGCACGCTCAAGTGTTTTGGGYAAAAAAGAAAGAAGGGATACAGGTCTATAGTTTGTGATGTCAGATGAGTCGAGTGTTGGTTTCTTGAGGAGAGGAGCGACTTGGGCCATTTTGAAGTCAGAGGGGATGAAGCCAGTGGTCAGGGATGAGTTGATGAGGGAAGTGAGGAATGGGATAAGTTCTCCAGAGATGGTCTGGAGAAGGGAGGATGTGATGGGCTTGAGCGGGCAGGTGGCCAGGCCTCACTAGTTGCAGGATTTCATCTGGAGAGAGAGGGGAGAAAGAGGTCAAGGCGTAGGGTAGTTCTGTGTGAGTTAGACCAGTGGACTCAATAGGCTGAGTGAAATTTTAAGTGGTAGAAAGCAGAGGTGTGGACTTGAGTCACATGACAAATATGATGACTTGCAACTCGACTTTGACTTTAACACCAATGACTCGTGACTTAACTTGGACTTGAGCCTTTTGACTCGAACTGACTTGATACCCTCCCAAAGCCCAAATATTAAAATTGATGCTATTAAAAAAAGTGTGCAGCGCATCAACTCATCATTTAATGGATTACAATTTGAATCGGACAGCAGCCAATCAAATTGTGCCAGCTGAGAAAAAGTTGCGCGTGACAGTGCAGAGGAACATCGGAAGGGTGAATTCAGATGGAGCCCTTGGAAAGATGATACCCAAAATTATTATTTTCGGATATAAAGACTACGCTGTATCAACAAAAAAGCGATTGCAACTTGCAAAACATGCGGGAAGAAAATGACAGACGGAGYCGCAACAACTTCCAACTTTGTTCGACATTTTAAGCTGCACAAAGAACGGTAAGTCGTGGCTAATATAGCTGACAGCTATATCATTCATAACTTTGCTAGTGTAGCATGTTGGCTAACGTAACGTTAAATCAATGAGCCTCCACACAGTCAGTCAGTGCGGGAATGTGATCATTGCACCCAAGATTGAGCTACAACTGGCTAGGCAGTTCGTAGCCTAAATCCTGCCTGAGGTTACTGCTGTTCCTAAAGCCATTGACATATGTTAGCCTACTGTAACCACACACGCAGTGTGTGTGTGTGTGTTAAGGTTGGCACTTGTGTACAAGCTACATCGCTAGATTGCGCCCCATAGCGATCCTCGATCGTATTGGGGGGGGTCTTTCTTATGGCTTACCATATATTCCATGAACTATAAAGTTTTTGAAAGTAATAAATATATTTTAAAAGCATTCATGATTTGCGTAAATGTAATATACTACCTATTACTCTTTGTTAAAAATATTAATGGTATTACATTTGGGGAAGAGCAATTATGACTTGTTAGCGATCAAAACTCAAAGTTAGACTTGAGACTTGTTGGTCTTGACTTGACTCGAACTTGCCTGTGACTTGGGACTTGAGTGCTAAGACATGAGACTTACTTGTGACTTGTAAAACAATGACTTGGTCCCACCTCTGGTAGAAAGTGGATTATGCAGCAGATACAGAGGAAGTGATAAGTGTAGAGAGGAAGGGATG
>NC_036865.1:4415815-4470052 GCF_002910315.2 Salvelinus sp. IW2-2015 | reverse complement strand
GGATGTCAATGTTCATGTCATCTTTACCAAACATCTGTATTAAAAAAAGACTCAAACTACCACCACCGATTTTTATATGGCTAGCTAAACCTAGGTCTTATCAATAATGAATTGAATCTTGCTTATTGACAATGTTTGCCATGTCCATGCTCAGCCATAATGCAATTTACAGTAGGCCTAGCCCCTATGTCAGTGTGAATGCTATTGAAGCCATGCAATTACTGAGAACAATGTGGACTGCAAATGGGTTCAAAGTTAACATATTTAGCAAAGATAGGTATACGTTTTGTTATTTAGTTTCTGTAAGCCATTTAACAAACTATAATGGACTAACATTGGAATTGGAGTTGATTCCATTGCAATACTTAAAAGACGGTAAAAACACAACTTGAAGCAACCACATATTTCATCATGGAGCACCTTCTTATTGGCCAGTGAGGGGCCAAGCCTCGACACACCCGTTATTCATCAAAACCCAGCATTTTCGCGCCAACGCCAGCAAGTGTGCAGATTATTGTTATGGTGAAAATAGCAAAATTATTTCTGACACACCCCTGAACCTATAGCGCTACCGCCTGCGCTTATATTTACCATTGCATTAGGTTTGTTAAAATAGAGCCCATAGACAGAGCTATGGATGCAAGGACTGAAAATCCACAATATCAAAGTCATAGTTTTAACAATGTTTTGAGGTTGTATAGTGTTTGCTTACTTTCACTTTCTTCACAAACATTGGAGTAAAACAAACTTATATTTTGGGTTCTGATGGGGTATGACAGTTGAACTAGGCTCATGAGGCATTTATAAATTCGATTTTTCAAGAATCATGGGGTGCATATCATTCATTTATATACTGAACAAAAATATAATTATTTATTTTTACTCTTTCTTCTGTGCTTGTAGTTGACCCACCAAACCGTTTTTGGATATTTTGTTTCGTTACAGAGATAATTAGTTGTCACATTTTGCTGAGTCATCACTTGCCATTGCCTATAATGGAATATGCAAATATGTCTAAAGCGTATTAGAAATCACTCTAAAAAGATCCACACCAACTCATATTCCATCCGAATCCCATTCTGAATGATGTATCTGCACTCAATTTATTGTTTCACTGTGCCAGAAATCCTTGTTTTAATGATGCTGTTTACAACAACGAAAAGATACAAATATGGATTTATGGGACCGTGGAAAATCTTGAAAAAAATGTAGTGCAGAAACATCATTCAGAATGGGATTCGGATGTAATGTGAGTTAGTTTGGAGTGTTTTGGAGCGTTTTTGGACATGCTTCTTAGCATTTCACTGTTAAGGCTGGTTTACACTCTGCCTAACGAAGTAGACATCAAACTTGTCGTTGTCGTTATGAAAAAGTATAAACACAAAACCACAGCCTCTGCATAATATCAGCAGCCCGGTGCTCCAAATAGCATACTTTCTCTATTTTAACACCAATAAAGCCACCAGTTTAAAAATAAATTCAGTAAATGGCAACCTAGCGAAGCCAGGCAACTAAAAGCTATTTTCTAAACAATGTTTTGGTTCGTTGCTGGCTAGCCAGTTAAAATAATGACCAGAGTATAGCTGACAACGTCTTAACTTTAGCTAATTTAGCTTAAAGAAAATAGTTTACTGCCACAGTGTGACAAAATAAAAGTAGTAGCCGAGAATTTTAGAACTCCTGCATCTTCTTGTCACAGGAGGATTTGGTCTGGTAGCTGAGGCAGTAACCACGAAAACGTACAGTCGCAGTCGCAGAGACTTTGTGGGGGTTCATAAATTCAGAGCGTTTCGCTCTCGGAGCGTTCAGAGCGCACACTGGACGCTCTGGCCGAGGAGTAGGATTGATTCGAGCGTTCTGACCACACGATGGCAGTCAAGCACCCAAGCTAACTGGCTAACGTTGGCTAGCTGGCTAGATACTTCCAGATACAAATGAGAGAACACCTAACTCTGACCATTTTTCTTGCCCTAGCAGAGCTGGTTAGGCTGTTTTCATGTTATCCAGAGCGTTGGTGACTAACTGTGCTGCTGGCAACAATTTAAATGGTTTTTTTTGCCGCTCTGGCACAGTCAGACAAGAGTGCTCTGAAATCGGAGTCGATAGCCAGAGCCTTGACTTTTTCTACAGTTATTCCAAAATTGATTAAGTAGTTCCCCCCTCATCAATCTACACACAATACACCATCATGACAAAGAAATAACAGGTTTAGTTTTTTGTTGTTGTTGCAAATACCACATTTACATAATTATTCTGACCCTTTACTCATTACTGTGTTGAAGCACATTTTGCAGCGATTACAGCCTCAAGTCTTTTTTGGGTATGACGCTACAAGCTTGGCACAACTGTTTTTGGGGAGTTTCTCCCATTCTTCTCTGCAGATCCTCTCAAGCTCTGTCAGGTTGGATGGGGAGCGTCGCTGCACAGCTATTTTCAGGTCTCTCCAGAGATGTTCAATCGGGTTCAAGTCCGGGCTCTGGATGGGCCACTCAAGGACATTCAGAGACTTGTTCCGAAGCCACTCCTCCGTTGTCTTGGCTGTGTGCTTAGGGTTGTTGTCCTGTTGGAAGGTGAACCTTCGCCCCAGCCTGAGGTCCTGAGCACTCTGGAGCAGGTTTTCATCAAGAATCTCTCTGTACAGTACTTTGCTCCGTTGATCTTTCCCTCGATCCCGATTAGTCTCCCAGTTCCTGTCACTGAAAAGCATCCCCACAACATGATGCTGCCACCACCCTGCTTCACCGTAGGGATGGTGCCAGGTTTCTTCCAGACGTGACACTTAGCATTCAGGCCAAAGAGTTCAATCTTGGTTTCATCAGACCAGAGAATCTGGTTTCTCATCAGTCCTTTAGGTGCCTTTTGGCAAACTCCAAGCAGGCTGTCATGTGTCTTTTACTGAAAAGTGGCTTCCGTCTGGCCACTCTACCATAAAGGCCTGATTGGTGGAGTGCTGCAGAGATGGTTGTCCTTCTGGAAGGTTCTTCCATCTCCACAGAAGAACTCTGGAGNAAATATATTTTTAAAAGCATTCATGATTTGCGTAAATGTAATATACTACCTATTACTCTTGTTAAAAATATTAAATGGTATTACATTTGGGGAAGAGCACATTATGACTTGTTAGGACTCAAAACTCAAAGTTTAGGACTTGAGACTTGTTGGTCTTGACTTGACTCGAACTTGCCTGTCTTGACTTGGGACTTGAGTGCTAAGACATGAGACTTACTTGTGACTTGTAAAACAATGACTTGGTCCCACCTCTGGTAGAAAGTGGATATAGCAGCAGATACAGAGGAAGTGAAGGTAGAGAGGAGGGAGTGAAAGGATGGTAGGTCTTCCAGAAGTTTAGTTTTCCTCCATTTTCGCTCAGCTGCCCGCAGCCCTGTTTTGTAAACAAGCAATGAGTGACTCAGCTACAGAGCAGGAGGGGAGGGCCGAGCCGGCCGGGAGGAAAGGGGACAGTGCGAGTCACAGGAATGCGGAAAGGGAGGAGAGTAAGGTCGAAGAGGCAGAATCAGGAGGTAGAATAATTTAGCAGAAAGGAGAGATGATAAGATAGAAGAGGAGAGAGTAGTGGGAGAGAGAGAGAAGATTGCGACGGCGCATCCATCTGGGTAGGGGCTTAGTGGTTAGGGTTGGAGGAAAGGGAGACAGAAAAGGAAACAAAGTGGTGATCAGAGACCTGGAGGGGGGGTTACAATGAGATTAGTAGGCGAGCAGCCTGTAGTAAAGATGAGCTTAAGTGTATTGCCTGCTTTGTGAGTTGGAGGGGATCGGGAAAGGGTGAGGTCAAAAGAGGCAAGGAGGGGAAAGAGAGAGTTCGAAAGAAATGAATCGAAGGCAGACGTCGGGAGGTTGAAATTGCCAAGTATGAAGAGCGGTGAGCCATTGGCAGGAAATGAGCTTATCAGGGTGTCAAGAGAGGAACTTGGCGTTCTTGACCGCAGATCGGCAGTTCCAAACGCTGCCAGAGAACCGGAATGGGTTGTGCGCGAAGTGTACACTAAYTTAGAAGTGTTGCAGCCAAGGGGTGGGGAGCGTTTGTAAAGCAGAGGAGCGAACAGGTATAGAAAACAAACACATATTTGCCAAAGCTACAAAAAGAGAAAAAATMTGATCATCTGAAAATAACTAGGTAAGATACTTACATGAGAGTGTTGTGGAGCCTTCCTCTCTTTCCTTCCTCAAATAACTCCACAGAACAACTCGGCAGAACTGTCTTTGTTTCCGCAACGGTCTTAGTTTTGCGACAAAACCACCACTGAGACGACCGCCGCTTACAGCTACCGCTGAGAAACCATGGGAGACTGAGGTACTAACACTACATTCCAACAGAACAAACCCCAAGCATACAGCCAAAGAAATGTTTGAATGGCTTCAGAACAAGAATGTGAAAGTCCTTAGGTAGCCCAGCCAAAGCCCAAATCTGTGGAAAGACTTGAAGACTGCTGTTCACCGCCGATCCCCATCTAATTTAGCAGTTTGAGAAAATCTGCAAGGAAGAATGGGAGAAAAACCCCAAATCCAGATGTTCAAAGCTGATGCAGACATACCCAAGACAACTCAAAGCGGTAATCTCAGCCAAAGATGACTCTACAAAGTATTGACTCGGAGATCTAAATACGTTTGTAAATTAAATTTCTGTATATCATTTTCAATAAACGTGCACAAATTTWAAAAAACAACATGTTTTCACTTTATTGTTATGGGGTATTGTTTGTAGATGAGTGAGATTTTTTACATTTTTTTAAATCAATTTTGAATTCAGGGTGTAATAATAAAATGTGGAATAAGTCAATCAAGGGGTATGAATACTTTCTGAAGCACTGTAGATCCAGAATCTTCTCATTGCCACTCATAAATATTAGCCTACATTTAAGCTATTGTTTATATATGTATTTCACACTATGTCGGTGTAAAAGGCGGAGTAAAATGTTGGTATGGATGTCAATGTTCATGTCATCTTTACCAAACATCTGCATTACACTTAAAAAAAGACTCAAACTACCACCACCGATTTTTATATGGCTAGCTAAACCTAGGCCTTATCAATAATGAATTGAATCTTGCTTATTGACAATGTTTGCCATGTCCATGCTCAGCAATAATGCAATTTACAGTAGGCCGAGCCCCTATGTCAGTGTGAATGCTATTGAAGCCATGCAATTACTGAGAACAACGTGGACTGCAAATGGGTTCAAAGTTAACATATTTAGCAAAGATAGGTATACGTTTTGTTATTTAGTTTCTGTAAGCCATTTAACAAACTATAATGAAATGTTCAGACATTGTTTTGTACCCTTCCCCAGATCTGTGCCTTGACACAATCCTGTCTCGGAGCTCTACGAACAATTCCTTCGACCTCATGGCTTGGTTTTTTCTCTGACATGCACTGTGAACTCTGGGACCTTATATAGACAGTTGTGTGCCTTTCCAAATCARATCCAATCAATTGAATTTACCACATGTGGACTCCAATCGAGTTGTAGAAACATCTCAAGGAGGATCAATGGATTCTCATAGCAAAGAGTCTGAATACTTATGTAACTAAGGTATCTGTTTTTTATTTTCAATACATTCAAAAAAACAATAATTGTAATCTATTTTAGAATAAGGCTGTAACGTAACAAAATGTGGAAAAAGGGAAGAGGCATGAATACTTTCCGAATGTACTGTACTTTCATAAATGTTTTCGACTGGTACCGGGGGACCTTTAGACGAGTCTTGTGAGGCCTATGGGTGTCCRAGAGCAAAACAAGTCTCACCTTTACACAGAGGGGTCATATTAGTGTATCGCTATTCGGACACTACCGACAGAAGTTGACAGATCTGCTGTACCAACTTCCGAAGCTTGTGGGAGTCGTAGAGCAAAACAGAGAACACCATCATATTCATGAGAGTCTCAACTTTCCATAGAGGGGTCAGTTTGTAGGCCAAACCGTTCTCATGGTCTGACAAACACCGCTCCAGCTCTGTCACCTTTCACCGTAGATGCGAAAGTGTTACATAGGCGGATGCGGTGGATTGAAAAAAACAGATATATCTAGCTTAAACTGACAGATTTTTATGGGGATTGTTTTATTATGCTAATTTGATGTCCGCGGGGGTGTGGACATCGACCTTAGTTTGACCAGCGACACGTGTCGCATTCTAATTGTCTACAGACATGTCGTTAGACCAAGTTTAAACTGGCCTTTAGTCTACACCTGTTGTCTACGAAGCATGCGACAAATAAAATTKMATTTGATTTGATTTAGACACATTTTCATAATGCATTGCAAGTGATATCTCAGCAAAATGTGTCAATACTTTCTGTAACGGAACAAAATATAAAAACCTTGTTTGGGGGATCAACTACAAGCACAGAAAGAGTGAAAWTAATGCCACGGAAAAATGGATGACCTTCCCCTTTAATGCCCAGCAAAAATTATGAATCCTCTAAGTCTGATTTTCCCTACTTGTGTTTTGGAACTTTTCAAAAATAGAATGCTTCCCTCAGGGTATACACATCAAATGTTTCCTAAGAATTTCTTTATCGACCTTATCTTATTCATTCTTACAGTGTCCTCCAAATGTTATGTAGGCCTTAACATTTTTATCTTGACATTTGATCCTTTAGTCATTGGGGGCTCAATTGAAWCATATGTAAATCATGTATTGTGCATTGCCATTTACCTTTATACTTGGGTTAACACTGACTAAAAGAGCCCTGATGTGCTTTTTTAATGATCAGATTATACAACACTTGAATGTATTGTTTTAGCTTGCTCAAATGTTTGGAAATGGCTCCCACTCTTGACAACAGAGATGCATATTTTGATAAATAACATACAGAGCCATGTATGGCCCAWAGCATGAGAGCYTGTTATTTAGACCTTTGTAAAAAAYTATTATTGTTGTCCTAATCACAGTTCACTAGTCTTCCTTCTAAAAGACAATGTAACCTTTTTTTATTTACAGAGAAATGSTTTGAAATAAAGAGAGACATGGCAAAGATGGAAATCCTCAAAATCCTGAACAKAAGGAAACAACAAGAAAATGTGAAGAGGTGATGCAGGCTATGTGCAGTATATTCTGATAATACACTTTAGATACCAAAACTGGTTCATACTGTATTCCTTAATACTGGATCATCAATTGACTTCCATTTCTTCTGCAGTTATAAATGAGCAAGACTGTCACTTATTGGCCAAAGTCCTGTCAGTTGGATTGGTAGAGGCAGACCCAAACTGTCTTCAACACCAAGGACTACAGGGACCCGCGTGGCGTCACTTCCTGAAGGATCAGCACACTTAGGGAGTACCAGGAAATGTACAAATAGGTTACAAAGTCATTTACATTTGGTACCCTGGAAAATATTGATTTCTACGCAAGATCAAGCTATCCACKAATATCAAAAAACATTAACGGACAATGTGAGAATGAAGGAGGATGCACTCATTGGCCCACATTTGTCATTGCAGTGATGTGCTGCCCTTTTATTTGATTAGTTAATTATTGAATAATGAAATTATATCTACAAAAGGAACATGACTTACATCATATTTATGTCATGCTTTTTTTGTGCCGTGTAATTACATGTTTGGTCAAAAAAGCAAACATCCAATTTCCTGTTGTGGTAAAAGTACACACAACCATGGTTTTGAGACTATAATAGCTCACAAACCGTTCATGATTTCCACACGTTATGAAAACACAACGATATTCCAATCTCAAGAGAAAAAGTTAAAACAATTGGTGAGATATTTGATCACCCCTTGTTTACTCTCACATTCTCATTTGGTCAAGTTGTAGTCAGAGAATTTTGGTAAGTAGAGAACYATTGCTTTGAGAATGTTGTGATAACTTCCTGGTGGAAAAGGACTAAACCAATCAACCTGATGTAGGCCTACCTGTGATTTCGATWTTTTTCAACTGTGAGTTATATTTTGTTATTGTGATGCTGATAACATTTATTGAAAAAAGAAAAACAACAGTATGTCTGTTAGAAACTATGTTGTCAGAGGACAGCACATATGACATATGACCCTGTGTGGAATTTCTATTCATACACATACAGTATTTCCTGAGGCATGTTGGCGAAATCTGAGTGACAACAATGCATTAGGCCCCAATGGATTCAAAGAGGAAAATGGGCAGTTTCATTTATTTTTAGTCGCCGTCTTGCCTTTTCCTAAAATAATAACATAGAGAGAGAGAGAAAGGGAGAGGTTATTATAACGTTAGCATGTTATTTCTGCTTCTGACTTCATGGTTCTAGCCTGCTGAGGTCACTCACCCCAGACACAGTTGTTTAGGGTCCGTCCTAGCAGATACATCATTGTCACCACTGTCATGTTCAAGAGGAATAACCCCAACACACCAGAGGTGCTAAGGAGCCCGAGGAGAGGATACACCCAAAGACCTACCGCCAAGTAGATAAATATCACCCTACAGAACAAGACAAATGGAGAACAGAGGTGCAGTGAAACAACATACAGTAAATACAATGTCTGACTATTGTCAATATATGTGTAGTGGGTCAGCAGCTTAAATTTTGAATCAGAATTTGAACTCCATTTTCAAATTAATATGGATTAGTGCTACAAACACATGGTCAGCAATACATACATTTCTATCTTATTAATAAACAACATTACATACCAGCCCAAGTAAGCCAAGCCCACAACTCCTAAGGCAGCTAAGCCGTTTTTAGTCTTTGGGTACACATGATGTTGAAGCAGGATCTCCCCAAGTAAGACCGGCATAACAACGGTGTGCTACAAATAATATGGTCATACATTATCATCATTATATTTACTTTCCAGCCAACTTCTACATTCACAATCATTTGTCTGTAATTTGTATGTACTGACCATAGCATGATTCATCCAGAGAGGAAAGAAGGCATCTAAAGATTCTGGGTAGACAAGCTGCCTGTCATAGGCAAAGATCACCCAGAAAAGCAGCACCACAAACTGAGACATTTTAGAGACAAAAGGAAATAAATAAAAATTGCAGTAAATCCATTAAGATGAGATACACTATTCTCCCTTTGATGTGGGAGATTTTTACGTTGGTGCTATATCAAATCACAATATTTCAATCACTCCTTCTCACCATGCCTACAGGGAAGGCAAGGACAGAGAAGACGAGGTCTTTCCACTTGTCAAGACCCTTGACTGTGTTTTTCCCAGTCTGAAGATCATTCACCACGGCCATCCCAAAGAACACCATCTGCAATAACTTGAACATTGCATACATAGCGTATTATTGTTGTTCCCATTTTGTTATCATTTATCATGAATATAAACATACAATAAATCATACAACAAAAATCAGCTAGCCTCATGTGACCTTTGAGATTTTCCTGACATGGTTGACATGGTTGAACCTCTATACCGGATATATTCAACTCTGTGTTAAGTTTTATTGTTCAGGTCAAACCACAACCTATGCAGTATAACCAATTTCGTCCAACTATCCCAAATCAATTCAATTCACAATAACATTTAGCCATTCCTTTTGTAATTTGAGTTTGTAGTACCTTTTAATCCATTAGAATCCAACCCCCAATTGTAATTAAAATGCCAAATAATCTCACCAGGTTGAGGAAAGTAAGGTACTTCCAGGGTCCACCATACTCAAAGATCCCAGGTGGTAACTTCTCTCCATCCTTAGCAGCCATGGACTTAATGATAAAGGCATACCAGCTGAAAGCTGTGATATGGTAAACTATTCTCACTTTTGCAATCATGATAAACTAAGATAGTATCAATCTAGTATCAATCTATCTCTATAATAGAAATACTAGCAAACACTGACGGAAATAATAGCAAACACCGAGTCTGGCATTGACACAAACTGTACCACCAAACAGGCACCACTTTCCTATCTGGTGTAGTGCACAATGTTACAAGAAAGAAGGGGTTTTGGCGGAGAAAAGCTCTTTATTACACGATTAAGTTTCAGCATCGGCTTATTAATACATTTGGAAATAGAAGGGTTACAAAAGCACATTCCTAAACAAGGGGTCCACTGTTGTTGGTAATGTTTGGGGTTTTCTTATTTCATAATCAGTCCAATCTGGCACGTGATTGGTTTAGTGATGTCAAATCCATTTTTTCAAAGGATGACTAATGACTAAGGATGACTAAAAAATATAATGAGTAATGGAAACATAATATGTTATTTTTTATTATGTCTCTGGTGTTTGCTAAGATACATAATGGGTTTAGGACACTTTATTAGTATGTCTCATATAATAGCCTACATTACAAATACACAGCACGCCTCTAATTAGTACAGAAATAAAAGATTCTCTCAGTGCTGTAGCTAATCAATTTGTTTCACTCTAGGAGCTTTGGAAAGGACACTAATAATACGTTCACACAAAGTTGTTTCTGTTGCTTAACTAAATGGTTGACCCAAAATGACTGGGTTCAAGCACTTTCTTCACTCATGGACAAGCTATATCAGGACATTCTGTACATAGCAAGTCTTATGACAGGCTGACGATCAACAGTAGGCCTGTCCAAATGTTTGTAACACTTATCAACAGTAGGCCTGTTACAATTCACAGTTCGTACATCCCCAAGAAACTCCAGAGGGAAACATTTCATCCTCTCCTTGTAGATCCTGTCTAACCTTCCACTCTGGGTGACGGCAAACAGAGTTTTCCCGTCTCCAACTGTCCCTGTGAAGCCGCAAAAGGAATGAGAGTAAGCTCATTGAAATGTAATACACTATAATCAGCTTGCAGAAACTGTTTTGAATTGGTACATTTTGAAATAGGAGAGCTCATTGTCTAATCAATAAGTGAGATAAGAAATAGCCCAAAACTTTAAACATAGTGTTACTTTTTAGCAGCGTCAATCCCTCGCTGAGGTCAAACAGGTCTGGAGCCACAGTATCCAAATTGGCATTTTGGTTTTGTCGCATGTTACTGTAAGTACTCTTTTCAACAATCCTGTTTACTGTTTTGCATCAAGACTTTTATTCAGAAAGGTTGAAATCATGACGATCATGCCTTTTCAGGTCCTGTTCCACAAGAGAGAGTACACCAAAATGTATTTTGTATCAAAATACAAACACATTTTCTCCGGTATTAAACTTTATTATAATCCTAAGAAAATCAAACGTGTTGAAAAAGTATTTAATTGATCTAGTGTCTATCATAAGTATTCACCACCTTGGATTTCTTCACATTTTATTGTGTTACAAAGTGGGATTAAAATGGAGTGAATTGTCATTTTTTTGTCAACTATCTACACAAAATACTCTGTAATGTGAAAGTGGAAGAACATTTTTAACATATTTTTTAGATTAACGAAAACTAAAACACTAATATACCTTAATTAGATAAGTATTCATCGCCCTGAGTCAATGCATGTTAGAAACACACTGTAAGCGATTACAGCTGTGAGTCTTACTGGGTAAGTCTCTAAAAGCTTTGCAAAACTTGATTGTGCAATATTTGCCCATTATTCTTTTCAAAATTCTGTAAGATCTTTCAAGGTATTGGGGATCATGGTTAGACAGCAATTTTCATGTCTTGCCATAGATTTTCCAGCAGATTTAAGTCAAAACTGTAACTCGGCCACTCAGGAACATTGATTGTCTTCTTGGTAAACAACTCCAGTGTAGATTTGACCTTGTGTTGTAGGTTATTGTCCTGCTGAAAACTGAATTCCTCTCACAGTGCAAAGAAGACTGAAGCTGGTTTTCCTCTAAAATTTTGCCTGTGCTTAGCTCCATCTTGTTTATTTTCATCCTGGAAAAACTCCACTGTTTTTGTATATGTCAAGCATACCCATACCATGAGGCAGCCACAACCATGCTTGAAAATAAGGAAGCAGTTACTCAGTGATGGATGTGTTGTGTTGGACCTGCCCCAAACATAAGGCTTTGCATTTAGGCCAAAAAGTGTATTCCTTTGTCGTGTTTTTTTTGTAGTGTTACTTTATGCATATTTTGTATATTTTTATTCTTCTTTTCACTTTGTGATTTAGGAAATTATTGTGGAGTCACTACAATGTTGTTGATCCATCCTCAGTTTTCTCCCATCACAGCCATTGAACTCTGTTTGTGTTTTAAAATCCCCAATGGCCTCATGGTGACACCCCTGAGCAGTTTCCTTCTTGCCCTGCAGCTCAGTTCAGAAGAACAACTGTGTCTTTGATGTGTCTAGGTGGTTTAATACATCATCCACAGCATAATTATTAGCTTCACCTTGCTAAAAGAGATATTCAATGTCTGATTTGTTATTGTTACCGATCTACCATCATTGGCTTTCAAAAAGCTCCCTAGACTTTGTAGTTGAATCTGTGCTTGATATTCAATACTTGACTGAGGGAAATGTTAGGAATCAAAAACCTGGTCAAGGTGTGGAGAAATGCTAGATGCAAAATATAAGGTGGACAACTTCTATATTTAAGAGATAGACAGACAGACATATGCATATGGGAAGACAGACATGTTCCTCTTAGAGGTTCACAGCATATTTCTCACCCTCCAGAGGCGGGCTGACCCACATACTCTTGCCATATCTGTTCACTGGTTCACCCTTCCATGCCATTACATCAAGGCTGAGACCTATACAAACAATAAGAACATACAGTGCCTTTCGGAAAGTATTCAGACCCCTTGACTTTTTACACATTTTGTTACGTTACAGCCTTATTCTAAAATGGATTAAATAAAAACATTTCCCTCAGCAATCTACACACAATACACCATAATGACAAAGCGAAAAATGTTTTTTTAGAAATGTTTGCAAATGTATAAAACCTTTAAAACAGAAATACCTTTACATTAGTATTCAGACCCTTTGATATGAGACTCGAAATTGAGCTCAGGTGCATCCTGTTTCCATTGATCATCATTGAGATGTTTCTACAACTTGATTGGAGTCAACCTGTGGTAAATTGAATGGACATGATTTGGAAAGGTGCACACCTGTCTATACAGGGTCCCACAGTTGACAGTGCATGTTAGAGCAAAAACTGCCTAGTCCTTGCTGATGACAAGCATACCCATAACATGATGCAGCCACCACCATGCTTGAAAATATGAAGAGTGGTATTCAGTGATGTCTTATGTTGCATATTCTGGACATAAAGTTAATTTCTTTGCCACATTTTGGCAGTTTTACTTTAGTGCCTTATTGGAAACAGGATGCATGTTGTGGAATATTTTTATTCTGTATWSMGTTCCTTCTTTTCACTCTGTCATWTAGGTTAGTATTGTGGAGTAACTACAATGTTTTCGATCCATCCTCAGTTTTCTCATATCACAGCTATTAAAATCTGTAACTGTTTAAAAGTCACCATTGGCCTCAGGATGAAATCTCTGAGCAGTTTCCTTCCTCTCCGGCAACTGATTTAGGAAGGACGCCTATATCTTTGTAGTGACTTGGTGTATTGAGCAAATCAAATGTTATTTGTCACATGCGCCTAATACAACAGGTGTAGTACAGTTAAATGCTTACTTACAAGCCCTTAACCAACGATGCAGTTAAGAAAATACAAAAAAAAGTAACAAATAAAAGTAACAAATAATTAAAGAGCAGCGGTAAAATAGCAATAGCGAGGCTATATACAGGGGGTACCGGTACAGAGTCAATGTGCGTGGGGGGACCGGTTAGTCGAGGTAATTGAGGTAATATATACATGTAGGTAGAGTTATTAAAGTGACTGTGCATAGATAATAAACAGAGAGTAGCAGCAGCGTAGAAGGGGTGGGGGGGGGGATGCAAATAGTCTGGGTAGCCATTTGATTAGATGTTCAGGAGTCTTATGGCTTGGGGGTAGAAGCTGTTTAGAAGCCTCTTGGACCTAGACTTGGCGCTCCGGTACCGTTTGTCGTGCGGTAGCAGAGAAAACAGTCTATGACTTGGGTGGCTGGAGTCTTTGACAATTTTCAGGGCCTTCCTCTGACACCGCCTGTTATAGAAGTCCTGGATGGCAGGGAGCTTGGCCCCAGTGATGTACGGTGCCATTCGCACTACCCTCTGTAGTGCCTTGCAGGCCGAGCAGGTGCCATACCAGGCAGTGATGCAACAGGTCAGGATGCTCTTGATGGTGCAGCTGTAGAACCTTTTGAGGATCTGAGTACCCATGCCAAATCTTTTCAGTCTCCTGAGGGGGAGTAGGTTTTGTCGTGCCCTCTTCATGACTGTCTAGGTGTACTTGGACCATGTTAGTTTGTTGGTGATGTTGACACCAAGGAACTTGATGCTCTCAACCTGCTACACTACAGCCCCGTCYATGAGAATGGGGGCATGCTCGGTCCTCCTTTTCCTGTAGTCCACAATCATCTCCTTTGTCTTGATCACGTTGAGAGAGAGGTTGTTGTCCTTGCACCACACGGTCAGGTCTCTGACCTCCTCCCTATAGGTTGTCTCGTCGTTGTCGGTGATACACCATCCTGTCACGGCCGTTGTAAGGAGGAGACCAAGGCGCAGCGTGGTATGCGTACATTCTTCTTTATTAAAAGAACGAACACTGAACAAAATAACAAAACGAACCGTGAAGCTATATGGATAGTGCAGACAGGCAACTAAACATAGAACAAGAACCCACAAACACCAAAGGGAAAATGGCTACCTAAAWATMATCCCCAATCAGAGACAACGATAAACAGCTGCCTCTGATTGGGAACCATATCAGGCCACCATAYARATACAAAACACCTAGACCTACAACAAACCTTGACATACAAAAACCCTAGACAATACAAAAACMAACGTACCCACCCTAGTCTKACCCTGAACTAACCAAAATATAAAGAAAACAGAGATATCTCAGGTCAGGGCGTGACACATCCAAAGTGTAATTAATAACTTCACCATGTTCAAAGGGATATTCAATGTTTTTGCAAGGCATTGGAAAACGTCACTGGTCTTTGTGGTTGAATCTGCATGACTGATAGATCTTACAAATAATTCTATGTGTGGGATACAGATATGAGGTAGTCAATCAAAAAACATGTTGTTAAAGACTATTATTGCACACAGAGTGACTTGTTTAGCAAATMTTTARTCCTGAGCTTATTTAGGCTTGCCATAACAAAGAGGTTTAATACTTATTGACTCAAGACATTTCAGATTTTCATTTTTAATTGAAGATGCACTATGCAGAAATCGCTCCTCCATTTCCTTGTTGCTAAAATTGGAATAGTTTGCCTATTTTCAGTTTGTGACAAAATTAGGAAGTATAGTGTACCATCTAAACCYCTGTGAAATATATTTTCCATAACCAAAAATATTGTATTTTCAGCTGTTTGAAGCTGGTGTACAAATGGAAATGGAAAGCTTTGACATAGCACACATAGAACAGATATACAGCTTCTTACTGGTTTTCAATGAGAACGACAGATTAATAACTCACATTTCTACGTGAATTTGTTTGTGTCGAACAAAAAATGACATATTTTAATTTGTAAAAATTCCTAAAAACATAATTCCWCTTTGYCATTATGGGGTATTGTGTGTAGGCCAGTGACACAAAATCTKAATMTAATKCATTTTAAATTCAGGCTGTAACACAAGAAWATGTGGAAYAATTCAAGGGGTGTGAATACTTTGAGGTCACTGTAGATAATTTTCCTAATGCACATTCTTTATGAGCTTTAGTTGTTTGTATGACACTAGTCCAGGTACAAGCTTTTGCAGCTCCTCTGCTATTTCTGATGTAAACACTTCAGTTAACACTGGTCTTCAGGAAGAGGTTTAAACAGGAAAACCAAGTTATAGTCCTGTGAAATGGGTTTTACATTGAAGGGTGGACACACACTAACCCATATGCAGTTGTGGAGATAGATCTGAGAGCACAGGAATAAGTAGTATTATAAACTGGGTGGTTRGAGCCCTGAATGCTGATTGGCTGACAGCCGTGGTATATCAGACCGTATACCACAGGTATGACAAAACATGTATTTTTACTGCTCTAATTACGTTGGTAACCAGTTTATAATAGCAATAAGGCACCTCGGGGGTTTGTGGTATATGGCCAATATATCACGTCAAAGGGCTGTATCCAGGCACTCAGGGTTGCGTCGTGAGGAAGAACAGCCCTTAGCCGTGGTATATTGGCCATATACCACACCTCCTCGGGGCTTATTGCTTAAATTAGTAACACCATCTTGCCCTCTGATTGGCTAAATACATTTGTGCTCATTCCCCTGCAAGTCCTGAAAAAGATTGTGCATTTTAGCCAACAACTGAACTGAAGTTTGGAGCAGAAATATAGCCAGACTGAACCATTGATCCTGTCTCCTTTATGAATGGAACATTCCTCAGTCCAAGTGAAGAGCCAAGTACTACTCCGACTTTGACCTCATGGTGGTGCAAGAGCCCAATCCTACAAGTAAACATTTTCCTCCTCTTCCTTTACATAATGTAAAAAGTACATGGTTATCTAACTGGCCATGCTTTATTACATTTGCCTTACTGTTTTAGGAAGTCATGTATATCCTATTTAGTTTATCTACGGCATTATCAGTGCTTGACTTAGGCATGAGCTCACCAGAGCTGAGTACCGGCTCCTCAAATGTAGTAGTGCTTGAGTTCCTGCACCACTTAGCTCAAAAGCCAACAAGCGCGCACAGTCTCATTGCAGAATTAGACGCTCATCCACATTCCCCAAATGTCACATTTAGAAGTGTTTATGTTGCTCCTGCTGCTCAGTATCATTCCATTTCTACACATTTCGAAGTTAAGGGGTTCAGTTTAGGCACTCATTCAGAATAGTTAAAGGGAACATCCACCCAAAACCACTCATTCCTTTAATATACAGTGTTAAAAAACACTATCTAAGAACAATATTGGTTGTGAACAAATTTTTCATTTTGGTGCTATAATAAGTTTGGTAGCAACATGGAAAATCTGTTGCGGCTCAAGTTGACTACGAAATCCACAATGTAATGCTACACTATATATACAGATTTATCTGGACACCCCTTCAAATGAGTGGATTCGGCTATTTCTTCCACACCCGTTGCTGACAGGTGTATAAAATCGAGCACACAGCCATGCACTCTCCATAGACAAACACAATCTCCATAGACAAACACTGGCAGTAGAATGACCTTACTGAAGAGCTCAGTGACTTTCAATGTGGCACCGTCATAGGATGCCACTTTTCCAACAAGTCAGTTCATCAAATTTCCGCCCTTCTAGAGCTGCCCCGGTCAACTGTATGTGTTGTTATTGTGAAGTGGAAAAATCTAGGAGCAACATTGGTTCAGACGTGAAGTGGTAGGCCACACAAGCTCACAGAACAGGACTGCCGAGTGTTGAAGCGCGTAGCGTGTAAAAAATAGTCTGTCCTCGGTTGCAACACTCACTACCGAGTTCCAAACTGCCTCTGGAAGCAACGTCAGCACAAAAACTGTTAGTCGTGAGCTTATTTTTTAAATGTAATCTTTATTTAAATAGGCAAGTCAGTTAAGAACTAATTCTTATTTACAATGACAGCCTACCCCGGCCAAACTGAACCATGCAGCCCAATTGTGCGCTGCCATATGGGACTCCAATCACAGCTGGTTGTGATACACCCTGGAATTGAACCAGGGTCTGTAGTGATGCCTCTAGCACTGAGATCCAGTGCCTTAGACCGCTGCACCACTAGGGAGCACCCATGTTGGATTAGAACTCACAACCATCACCATTAAACTTTTAACCAAATGTCTTAGCACACTGCACCACGAGTCAGTCATGAAATGGGTTTCCACGACCGAGCAGCCTCACACAAGCCTAGGATCACCATGTGCAATGCCAAGCGTTGGCTGGGGTGGCGTAAAGCTCGCCGCCATTGGACTCTGGAGCAGTGGAAACATGTTCTCTGGAGTGATGAATGACGCTTCACCATCTGGCATTCCGACGGACAAATCTGGGTTTGGCGGATGCCAGGAGAACGCTACCWGCCCCAGTGCATAGGTGGTGGAGGAGAAATAATGGTCTTGGGATGTTTTTCATGGTTCGTGCTAGGCCCCTTAGTTCCACTGAAGGGTAATCTTAAAGCTATAGCATGCAGTGACATTCTAGACGATTCTGTGCTTCCAACTTTGTGGCAAAGGTTTGGGGACGGCCCTTTCCTGTTTCAGCATAACAATGTCCCCGTGCACAAAGCGAGGTCCATACAGAAATGGTTTGCCGAGATTGGTCTGGAAGAACTTGACTGGCCTGCACAGAGCCCTGACCTCAAGCCCATCGAACACCTTTGGAATGAATTGGAACACCGACTGTGAGCCAGGCCTAATCACCCAACATCAGAGCCCGACCTCTCTAATGCTCTTGTGGCTGAAAGGAAGCAAGTCCCTGCAGCAATCTTCCAGCATCTAGTGGAAAGCATCCCTAGAAGAGTGGAGGCTGTTATAGCAGTCAGTAAAGGGGTGACCAACTCCATATTAATGCCCATGATTTTGGAATGAGATGTTCAACAAGAAAGTGTCCACATACTCATGTAGTATATCTCCATAGGTTAGCTAGCTACTGTACCTAGCAAACATAGCTACACACAATAATACCAAGGACAATACGAGCATGTAAAGTAGCTAGTTTGCTGTACAATCGCCTAAACAAACTGCACTATCAATTTAGGAGTCTGCAGTACAATCTCACCATATTCAACCTACAGATCGATATGCCTCACAGAGTGGAGTCTGACATTCGCTATGACATAAACTCAGCAAAAAAAGAAACATTCTCTCACTGTCAACTGCGTTAATTTTCAGCAAACTTAACAGGTGTAATATTTGTATGAACAAAACAAGATTCAACAACTGAGACATAAATTGAACAAGTTCCACAGACATGTGACTAACAGAAATGGAATAACGTGTCCCTGAACAAAGGGGGGGTCAAAATCAAAAGTAACAGTCAGTATCTGGGGTGGCCACCAGCGGCATTAAGTACTGCAGTGCATCTCCTCCTCATGGACTGCACCAGATTTGCCCGTTCTTGCTGTGAGACGTTACCCCACTCTTCCACCAAGGCACCTGCAAGTTCCCGGACATATCTGGGGGGTATGGCCCTAGCCCTCACCGTCCGATCCAACAGGTCCCAGATGTGCTCAATGGGCCTGAGATCTGGGCTCTTCGCTGGCCATGGCAGAACACTGACATTCCTGTCTTGCAGGAAATCCCGCACAGAAGGAGCAGTATGGCTGGTGGAATTGTCATGCTGGAGGGTCATGTTAAGATGAGCCTGCAGGAAGGGTACCACATGAGGGAGGAGGATGTATTCCCTGTAACACACAGCGTTGAGATTGCCTGCAATGACAACAAGCTCAGTCAGATGATGCTGTGACTCACCGCCCCAGACCATGACGAACTTTCCACCTCCAAATCGATCCCGCTCCAGAGTACAGGCCTCGGGGTAACGCTCATTCCTTTGATGATAAACGCAAATCCGACCACCACCCTTGGTGAGACAAAACCACGACTCATCATTGAAGAGCACTTTTTACCAGTCCTGTCTGGTCCAGCGACGGTGGGTTTGTGCCCATAGGCAACGTTGTTTCCGGTGATGTCTGGTGAGGTCCTGCCTTACAACAGGCCTACAAGCCCCCAGTCCAGCCTCTCTCAGCCTATTGAGGACAGTCTGAGCACTGATGGAGGGATTGTGCGATCCTGGTGTAACTCGGGCAGTTGTTGTTGCCATCCTGTACCTGTCCCGCAGGTGTTGCGTGACGATTGGTTTAGCAACCGCGTGACGCATCATGCCAACGTGAACGCATCATGACAACAGTCTGTGAGGTGGGGCGTTAGGAATCCAATGAATATAGGAACGTTTATCTCCCTTCTATATTACAATATCTCTGACAACGGCACCATGCAATGCAGCCTGGACTAAAAAGGCAGACAAATAGGACAAATGTGCTCGACCCTCTGTTAAATGTCCCATTTCTCGAGGTAGGAATATCGCAAAAGTATGATAAGTCGCTCATTCGAGAGAAGACATCCTCCCGAGTTATGACATCGGCCGTTATTGAAATCTGACATGCATGATATACGTTTTCTCGATCTAACAGTCGTATCCCTACTAACTTCCAGTGTATTGAGAGTAACTTCATCACAGTGCCACCTCATACCGGATGGACTTCTGCCTGCTTGAACTCCAACAACTCAGGTATACGTGAAAACGTGACCCATAGAATCGATGAACATCACTCAGAGATGCACAAACACAAAATAACGGGTGAACCTTTCCTTTCAGGTCAGGGTTAAGGTTTGGGATAGGGTTAAAAAAATTACATTTAGGCACTCATTCCAAGGGATTAAGGTTTGGGATAGGGTTAAAACCCCAGAGGAAAAAACCGTGTCCACAACTGAGATTGAACACAAAGCCTTCTGATACAGAGTCATGGGACTATGCCTATCCACCAGCCCCAGCTACAAAATGCTCTAACAAAACCTAAGTCTACTTGACGGTAATAGGGCTTACTGTTGCTCCTAGTGTCATCTTTTAAAGGCCTTTCCTTACGTCCTCAGGACATGTATAGACGTCCAATATCGACTTCAATCTTGAACGACCTGGCTGCAAAAGCATGGTGGAGTTCCTGCACCTTAATWTAAACAGTAGCAACACCCAGTGTTGTGGTGCTCCCGAGACCGGTCTCAAGAGACCACATGTTGAGTGTCTCGGTGTCTGATACATTTTTACTCGGTCTCGGACAATGAAGACTCTTTTTCTGGCCGAGACAAGCGTATTAATAATGCTTTAAATTATGTTTACATACTGTTTTACCCATTTCATATGTATATACTGCATTCTAGTCGAGGCCTATCCTATTTAACTATTGCTGTACACATACTATTCTTCAGATATACTACATATTCTATCCATATATTGTCCATATTGTCTATACATCACATCCCATCCCATCCCAACATCACCACACACCACACACACACACACACACACACACACACACACACACACACACACACACACACACACACACACACACACACACACACACACACACACACACACACACACACACACACACACACACACACACACACACAACACACAAGCTGTACGAGATCTTCAGTTTTCTTGGCAATTTCTCGCATGGAATAGCCTTCATTTCTCAGAACAAGAATAGACGACAAGTTTCAGAAGAAAGTTATTTGTTTCTGGCCATTTTGAGCCTGTAATCGAACCCACAAATGCCGACGCTCCAGATACTCAGCTAGTCTAAAGAAGGCCAGTTTTCTTGCTTCTTTAATCAGAACAACAGTTTTCAGCTGTGCTAACATAATTGCAAAAGGTTTTCTAATGATCAATTAGCCTTTTAAAATGATAAACTTAGATTAGCTAACACAGTGTGCCAACACAGGAGTGATGGATGCTGATAAGGGCCTCTGTAGAAATTCCATTAAAATCAGCTGTTTCCAGATACATAGTAATTAACAACATTAACACTGTCTACACTGTATTTCTGATCAATTTGATGTTATTTTAATGGACAGAAATGTGCTTTTCTTTCAAAAACAAGGACATTTCTAAGTGATCCCAAACTTTTGAAGGTATATATATATGTATATATGTATATACATACATATACATGATGATATATATATATATATATATATATATATATACAGTCATTTATCAGCAACCATCACTCCTGTGTTCCAATGGCACGTTCTGTTAGCTAATCCAAGTTTATCATTAAAAAAATGGATCATTAGAAAACCCTTTTGCAATATGTTAGCAGAAGTCCAGGTAATTCCAAAGGGTTCACATACTTTTTCTTGCCACTGTATATATATATATATATATATATATATATATATAATTAAATAAATATATAATATATATATATAATTTATACACATGCCACTGTGCAGAAAAAAGTATGTGAACCCTTTGGAATTACCTGGACTCCTGCATAAATTGGCCATAAAATTTGATCTGATCTTCATCTAAGTCACAACAATGGACAAACACAGTCTGCTTAAACTAATAACACACAAACAATTAGACGTTTTCATGTCTTTATTGAACACACCGTGTAAACATTCACAGTGCAGGGTGGGAAAGTATGTGAACCCTTGGTTTTAAATACTGGTTGACCCTACTTTGGCAGCAATAACCTCAACCAAACGTTTTCTGTAGTTGCGGATCAGACATGCACACACGGCCAGGAGGAATTTGGACCATTCCTCTTTCAAAACTGTTTCAGTTTCGCAATATTATTTTGTGTCTGGTGTGAACCGCTCTCTTGAGGTCATGCCACAGCATCTCAATCGGGTTGAGGTCAGGACTCTGACTGGGCCACTCCAGAAGGTGTATTTTCTTCTGTTGAAGCCATTCTGTTGTTGATTTACTTTTTGTGTTTTGGGGTCATTGTCCTGTTGCATCACCCAACTTCTGTTGAGCTTTATGGCGGACAGATAGCCTTACATTTCCTGCAAAATGTCTTGATAAACGTGGGAATCATTTTTCCGTCGATGATAGCAAGCTTCCAGGTCCGAGGCAGCAAAGCAGCTCCAAACTATGATGCTCCCTTCACCATACTTTGACAGTTGGATGAGGTTTCGATGTTGGTGTGGCTGATGACACTTTTTTTCTCCACATATAGTGTTGTGTGTTCTTCCAAACAACTCTACTGTAGTGTCATCTGTCCACAGAATATTTTGCCAGAAGCGCTGTGAACATCCAGATGCTCTTTTGCGAACTTCAGAGTGAAGCAATGTTTTTTTTTGACAGCAGTGGCTTCTTCCGTGTGTCCTCCCATGAACACCAATTCTTGTTTAGTATTTACGTATCATAGACTCGTCAACAGAGATGTTACATGTTCCAGAGATTTCTTAAGTCTTTAGCTGACACTCTAAGATTGTTCTTAACCTCATTGAGCATTCTGGCGCTGTGCTCTTGCCAGTCATCTTTGCAGTACGGCACTCATAGGGAGAGTAGCAACAGTGCTGAACTTTTCTCCATTATAGACAATTTGTCTTACCATGGACTGATGAACATCAAGGCTTTTTAGAGATACTTTTGTAATCACTTTCCAGCTTTATGCAAGTGAACACATTCTTAATGCTTGGTCTTCTGAGATCCCTTTTGTTTGAGGCATGGTTCACATCAGGCAATGCTTCTTGTGAATAGCACACTCTAATCTTTGTGAGTGTTTTTATTGCGCAGCGGCAGCTCTAACCAACATCTCCAATCTCGTCTCAATGATTGTACTCAGGTTATCGGCGTGACTCCTGACTCCAATTAGCTTTTGGAGAAGTCATTAGTCTAGTGGTTCACATACTTTTCCCACCTACTGTGAATGTTTAAATGTAAATAATAATTTGTGTGTTATTATTTTCAGCAGACTGTGTTTGTCTGTTGTTGTGACTTAGATGAAGATTAGATCTAATTGTATGACCAATTTATGCAGAAATCCAGATAATTCCAAAGGGTTCACAAACTTTTTCTTGCCCATGTATATATATATATGTTTATATATATATATATATGTATATAAATGTTGAACCGTATAGTTGTTTCTGTGAGAGAGACACAGCTGCATGTGAGCTCTCAATCAATCAATCACATTTATTTATGAAGCCCATTTTACATCAGCCGATGTCACAAAGTGCTATACAGAAACCCAGCCTAAAACCCCAAACAGCAAGCAATGCAGATGTAGAAGCACGGTGCCTAGGAAAAACTCCCTAGCAAGGCAGGAACAATGGAAGAAACCTAGAAAGGAACCAGGCACTTGAGGGGTGGCCAGTCCTCTTCTGGCTGTGCTGGGTGGAGATTATAACAGTACATGGCCAAGATGTTCAAACGTTCATAGATGACAAGCAGGGTCAGCAGGCTACAAGGTAGCACGTCCGGTGAACAGGTCAGGGTTCCATAGCCACAGGCAGAACAGTTGAAACTGGAGCAGCAGCACGACTAGGTGGACTGGGGACAGCAAGGAGTCATCAAGCCAGGCATGGTCCTAGGGCTCAGGTCCAAGAGAAGAGATTGAGAGAGAAAAAGAGAGAAAGAAAGAGAGAAATAGAGGGAGCATACTTAAATTCACACAGGACACCGGATAAGACAGGAGAAATACTCCTGATATAACAGACTGACCTTAGCCCCCCAACACATAAACTATTGCATAATTACTGGAGGCTGAGACAGGAGGGGTCGGGAGACACTGTGGCCCCGTCCGACTATACCCCAGACAGGGCCAACCAGGCAGGATATAACCCCACCCACTTTGCCAAAGCACAGCCCCCACACCACTAGAGGGATATCTTCAAACACTAACTTACTACCCTGAGACAAGGCCGAGTATAGCCCACGAAGATCTCCCCCACGGCACGAACCTGAGGGGGGCGCCAACTCGGACAYGAAGATCACGTCAGTGACTCAACCCATTAAGATTCTAGCAGCCGTGTTTAGCACTAACTGAAGTTTATTTAGTGCTTTATCCGGGTAGCCGGAAAGTGAGCATTGCAGTAGTCTAATCTAGAAGTGACAAAAGCATGGATACATTTATCTGCATCATTTTTGGACAGAAAGTTTCAGATTTCTGCAATGTTATGTAGATGGAAAAAAGCTGTCCTTGAAACAGTCCTGATATGTTCGTCAAAAGAGAGATCAGGGTCCAGAGTAACGCAGAGGTCCTTCACAGTTTTATTTGAAACGACTGTACAACCATCAAGATTAATTGTCAGAGCCAACAGAAGATCTCTTTGCTTCTTGGGACCGAGAACTAGCATCTCTGTTTTGTCCGAGTTTAAAAGTAAAACATTTGCCGCCATCCACTTCCTTATGTCTGAAACACAGGCTTCCAGGGAGGGAAATTTTGGGGCTTCACCATGTTTCATCGAAATGTACAGCTGTGTGTCGTCCGCATAGCAGTGAAAGTTAACATTATGTTTCCTGAATGACATTACCAAGAGGTAAAATATATAGTGAAAACAATAGTGGTCCTAAAACGAAACCTTGAGGAAGACTGAAATGTACAGTTGATTTGTCAGAGGACAAACCATCCACAGAGACAAACTTATATATTTCTGACAGATAAGATCTAAACTAGGCCAGAACTTGTCCGTGTAGACCAAATTGTGTTTCCAATCTCTCCAAAAGAATGTGGTGATCGATGGTAGCTCTTTCAGTAGTTTAGTTGGACTGGTGTCCAGTATGCAGCTTGACGGTTTAGAGGCCATGACCATTTTCATCAATGTGTCAAGAGATATAGTATAAAACACTTGAGTGTCTCCCTTGATCCTAGGTCCTGGCAGTGTTGTGTAGACTCAGGACAACTGAGCTTTGGAGAAATACGCAGATTTAAAGAGGAGTCCGTAATTTGCTTTCTAATGATCATTATCTTTTTTCTCAAGCTTGCTGGAAGCTTGCTTCAGGGCTCAGGTATTTTCTGTATACCAGGGAGGTAGTTTCTTATGACAAATGTTTCTTGTTTTTAGGGGTGCAACTGCATCTAGGGTATTACGCAAGATTAAATTAAGTTCCTCAGTTAGGTGGTTAACCGATTGTTGTACTCTTGACTTGGATTCTTGGATTATTCGGCAGGTACATATGCAGGATGCTACCCTCCACAACATGGCTTTCGCTCCAGATCAAAACTTCAAACCTACAACCAAATTTTGACCAAAATTAACCGGAGAGATTACTGCTTCGAAGGTTTCCTTTTTCCAAGCTATACGGAGGGTGTTCCAGCAAACAAACAGCAGAGACCTGAGGACACCATTCCAACCTGGAACTGAGTGAGTAGTGTTTGATCTGATGCTATTTTGAAAGCTAAGAAGATTATTATWATTTWTTTTWWWAAGTACATTACAATGATATATTTTTATTGGGACTGAATGCTGAGTTAAGGCTCCCAGGCTTGCAAGGACAGACCAGATACAAATTCAATTAGCACTAAGGTGTGAGGTAAACGGTGTCAAGGCCTTTGGGCCCAACAAGTGGCAGGAGTCTTTGAAGCGTCCTCTGAAGCCCCCTTCTGCTGTTCAAAGACCATTCACTGGCATTTTGTACAAGAAATCTGCCTCCAGAAATAAAAGCTTCTCCCAAGTGGGTGTGACACTTACTCCCATTGCCTGCTGCTTGGATTCCACCTAGCGATCTGTTCACCGTCTGCCCTGGCCTGTCTCCCCTGTCTGGTACAGGTACCTCCACCACACTCACCCCTCTCTCCCGAGCTTTCGCTCACCTCCAGCACACATGCACTGTTGGGGCAAGTGACTCTGAACTTATAATGGCTAGCCCAAGCCGTTACATATTTWAAAAAATGATTGAGCATT
Source organism: Salvelinus sp. IW2-2015 (assembly GCF_002910315.2). Lineage (NCBI taxonomy): Eukaryota > Metazoa > Chordata > Actinopteri > Salmoniformes > Salmonidae > Salvelinus > Salvelinus sp. IW2-2015. Next base: position 4,443,802 of record NC_036865.1, on the reverse strand, counting down.
TTGCTATTTGCCTCATGACTCTTGCATACTCTCATGACTCTTGACTACAAACTTTCTTTACCAAACCGTGGGACAGACTGTTTGTTCCCACACTCGGGACTCTGACTCTCTATTGGTTACAACAGACTTTTGAAGACTTTTGGCCTCCCATCCTATTCTAACCACCTCTTGCCGTCTTTGTATTCATGTTACCTGATGAAATTGCTGTACAATATGATCTTGTTGCCATCTGATGCACATTCAGATGTCATAAATCAGCACTGCGGAGCTCTRCCTGTCCTCTGCCGTGCCTTGATTGTATTACTGTTGATGATATCTGGAAATGTGCATGTACACCCTGGCCCATCTACTGTTGCTAGCCCCAATTCTGACTTGTGCTCCGATATCTGCTTCACTGATTTCTGCTCTCGTAAAATCCTGGGTTTTCTGTCCATTAACACAAGAAAGCTTATTACCTAAAATGGATKAATTGAAAGTGTGGGTTCACAGCTCCAATCCAGATGCGTTGGTCATTACTGAGACGTGGTTAAGGAAGAGTGTRTTGAATACTGATGTTAACCTTTCTGGTTATAACCTTTTTCAGCAAGACAGATCTTCCAAAGGTGGGGGAGAGGCAATCTCTACCAAGGATCACCTTCAGTGCTCGGTTGTCTCCACCAAGTCTGTCCCCAAACAATTTGATTTGCTGGTTTTAAGCATTAAACTTTCAAATAGCTCTTTGTTGACTGTTGCTGGGTGCTATCGTCCTCCAATAGCACCGGCCTGTACCCTACCTGCCCGAAGCTCTCTCCTGGCCCCTTACACTAAGTCTGAATTTGTCCTGCTAGGTGACCTAAACTGGGACATGCTTAAAAAACACCTGACCAAGTCCTAAAGCAATGGGACTCCCATAATCTTTCTCAGATTATTACCAATCCCATGACTCCAATCATCCAGAAAAGGCTACTTCTCTCGATGTTATCCTCACAAATAATCCTGTTAGATATCAGTCTGGTGTTTTCTGTAATGACCTTAGTGATCACTGTTTTACAGCCTGTGTTCGTAATGGCTGCTCAGTGAAACGACAATTCCTGATTTGTCATAGACGCTTGCTAAAAAACTTTACTGAGCAAGCCTTCCTTCATGAACCGGCCTCTATAGAATGGTATTGAATCAGCTTGATCCCCTCTGTCGAAGACGCTTGGACCTTCTGTAATATTTTAAATATTTTAATATAAAAATATTTTAATATTTTTAGTGGTATTGTTAACTAACACGCCCCCATAAAGAAAATGAGAATTAAAAACAGGTTCAGACCCTTGTTCGACTGTGATCTTGCAGAGTTATTACTCCACCTCAAGAATTGCATTTGGCGAAAGGCTCGGCACACGCATACTCAGGCTGACTGGCTATTGTTCAAGCAAATGAGAAATAAGTGCACTCAGGCTATCTGGAAGGCAAAAGTTAGTTACTTTAAGGAGCAGTTCTCTCTCTGTGTGTCTAACCCCAAGAAGTTCTGGAAAACGGTTAAAGACCTGGAGAATAAACCCTCCTCCTCACAGCTACCCATGTCCCTTAATGCTGATTATGTGGTTGTTACTGACAAGAAGCACATGGTTGAGCACTTTAATCACCACTTCATTAAGTCAGGATTCCTATTTGACTTAGCCATGCCTCTTTGCCCATCCAACATTTCCTCATCTCCCACCACTTCTAATGCGACTATCCCCGCTGCTTCTCCCTCTTTTTCCCCTGCCCCGCTACAAAGTTGCTCCATGCAGGCAGTTACTGAGTCTGAGGTGATAAAGGAGCTCCTTAAACTTGACTCCAAAAAAACATCTGGGTCAGATGGTTTAGACCCTTTCTTCTTTAAGTTTGCTGCCCCTATCGTCGCCAAGCCTATCTCCAACCTTTTTAACCTGTCTCTCCTTTCTGGGGAGGTTCCCATTGCTTGGAAGGCAGCCACAGTATCTTCCTTAATTAGAAGGGAAGATCAGCTGATCCTAATGTTATAGGCCTATTTCTATTTTGCCCTGTTTATCAAAAGTGTTGGAAAAACTTGTCAATAATCAACTGACTGGCTTTCTTGATGTCTATAGTATTCTCTCGGATATGCAATCTGGTTTCCGCTCAGTTATGGATGTGTCACTGCAACCTTAAAGGTCCTCAATGATGTCACCATTGCCCTTGATTCTAAGCAATATTGTGCTGCTATTTTTATTGACTGGCCAAAGCTTTTGAGACGGTAGACCATTCCATTCTTGTGGGCCGGCTAAGGAATATTGGTGTCTCTGAGGCGTCTTTGGTCTGGTTTGCTAACTACTTCTCTCAAAGAGTGCAGCGTATAAAGTCAGAAAACCTACTGTCTCAGCCACTGCCTGTCATCAAGGGAGTACCCCAAGGCTCGATCCTAGGCCCCATGCTCTTCTCAATTTACATCAACAACATAGCTCAGGCAGTAGGAAGCTCTCTCATCCATTTATATGCAGATGTTACAGTCTTATACTCAGCCGGCCTCCCTGGATTTTGTGTTAAATGCTCTACACAAAGCTTTCTTAGTGTCCAACAAGCTTTCTCTAACCTTAACCTTGTTCTGACACCTCCAAAACAAAGGTCATGTGGTTTGGTTAAGAAGAATGCCCCTCTTCCCACAAGTGTTATTGCTACCTCTGAGGGTTTAGAGCTTGAGGTAGTCACCTCATACAAGTACTTGGGAGTATGGCTAGACGGTGCACTGTCCTTCTCTCAGCACATATCAAAGCTGCAGGCTAAAGTTAAATGTAGACTTGGTTTCATTTACATTTCTACATTTACGTCATTTAGCAGACGCTCTTATCCAGAGCGACTTACAAATTGGAAAGTTCATACATATGCATCCTGGTCCCCCCGTGGGGAATGAACCCACAACCCTGGCGTTGCAAGCGCCATGCTCTACCAACTGAGCCACACGGGACGGGGTTTCCTCTATCGTAATCGCTCCTCTTTCACCCCAGCTGCCAAACTAACCCTGATTCAGATGACCATCCTACCCATGCTAGATTACGGAGACATAATTTATAGATCGGCAGGTAAGGGTACTCTCGAGCGGCTAGATGTGCTTTACCATTCGGCCATCAGATTTGCCACCAATGATCCTTATTAGGACACATCACTGCACTATATACCTCTGTAAACTGGTCATCTCTCTTTACCCGTCGCAAGACCCACCTCTTAGGCCTCCCTCTCCCCTATCTGAGATATCTACTGCAGCCCTCGTCCTCCACATACATCCTCCTCATCCTCCACGTTCTGACAGTCACATTCTGTTAACGGTCCCGACAGTACACACATCCCTGGGTCGCTCCTCTTTTCAGTTCGCTGCAGCTAGAGACTGGAACAAGCTGCAACAAACACTCAAACTGGACAGTTTTATCTCAATCTCTTCATTCAAAGACTCAATCATGGACACTCTTACTGACAGTTGTGGCTGCTTGGCATGATGTATTGTTGTCTCTACCTTCTTGCCCTTTGTGCTGTTGTCTGTGCCCAATAATGTTGTGTTGCTACCATGTTGTTATGTTGTGTTGCTACCATGCTGTGTTGTCATGTGTTGCTGCCTTGCTATGTTGTTGTATTAGGTCTCTATTCATGTAGTGTTGTTGTCTCTCTTGTTGTGATGTGTGTTTTGTCCTATATTTACATTGTATTTATTTATTTATTTTAATCCCAGGCCCCCGTCCCCGCAGGAGGCCTTTTSGTAGGCCGACATTGTGTAAATAAGAATTTGTACTTAACTGACTTGCCTAGTTAAATAAAGGTAAATTAAAAAAATTATACACACACACAACACACACACACACACACACACACACACACACACACACACACACACACACACACACACACACACACACACACACAACACACACACACACACACACACACACACACACACACACACACACACACACACACACACACACACACAAAATGTTAGATATTACTGCACTGTTAGAGCTAGGAACAAAAGCATTTCGCTACACCTGAAATTACATCTGCTAAATATGTGTATGTGACCAAAAACATGTGATTTGATTTAGTAAAATGTTTATATTTAGCAGCTCCCATTTAGTCAACGCATTTAACCGCTTCGCCAGTCCAAATATCCACACTCCTTTCATGTCACATGAACATATCTCCGACTATTGAAAACTGAGCTTCCTACTTTACCCATAACATTACTGCCCTTTACATTAGCTGAAAAATATCCTCAAACTTTGTCGTGCTAGTTCGAATTTCCTTGATTCGCTGGTAGGGAAGGGTGGGGGAAATTGTTTGAAAGTTGCATGCTCACTATTGGTTAAGGTGAGACCGGGGGAAGTTGTAACATCTTTTGTCTTTTTTTAATCTATTATAGACCTGTTTGTGTTTGTGATCATTTGTAAAGTTGCTATTTCTTCGCCATTCAGAATGTCTAAAGAATCCATATGTTGATCTGAAATATGAACACAGAAATACTGGACATTTGAACTCTTATTATGGGGGGGGGGGGGCGATTTGACACAATTACAGTCATGGTCTTGGAATTGGACATGCATTTTTCTGGTCTTGGTCTTGAATCAATTTTTCTTGAACACAACACTGCCGGCACCCAAAATGAGCACCGGCACCTATTTTAGTCTAAATCAAGCACTGGGTATTATTAAACCAAAATTGTTATCAAACATTGTTGCAACATTTGTGCTAACCTTTGTGATAGAAAATGTAGCCGCTGGGTGTGTTCAAATAACATTGCTGAACTTATACACACTAATACAACCTGCTTGTGATGTTCTTGGTGACAAACATAGCAATCTTCTCAGTGACAAGGGCTTGAACAATATTCCCGTCTTTTTTTATGAAACATTCCAAAAAATCTAAAAGTCCCCCCCCCKKKAAAATAAATCAAACAGACCACACTATCATGCAAATGGTGTTCATGTGTATACTTTACGTAGCTTAGTACATTTCTACAGTAAACAGAATAGACAGGGTAACCCAGGGACTACACAACAGCTGACTGTATCAGCAGATCAGTCATAAGTGACTGCTAGGTACTGCTTTCTATGAGGGATTCTGCCTCATGAAGCCAGGCAGGTCCAACTATTTGAAAGCTATACTTGCACTATAAAAGCCATCTTGGAAACTAGCTTGCAGAGCACAGAGCTTGACACCAGTGGCATCCAACACAGTTGAGCAAATTAATTCAAATAATAATTCATGCAAATACTGGTAAAAACAGAGCCTTCGGAGCTTTAAAACTAGTTCAACCAGTAAGGAATCGCATATAACATTAAAGTTCAAAATACAGTTTACCTACTGTAGGCAGTGGATTGAGCAGGTTAGAAATGACATTTTCATGCCATTTTCAGACTTTGGCATTGAAAGCATTACACACCAATCCATAAATGATGAACCATATTGAGTGCTTTCCCACTGAGACATAGAGGGGGTCAATGGATATGACGATAACCAAGTGATATAACTGAAAAACAGCATACCATGCTGTTGTCCAATGGTTAAACTGGCAATCTGCGGTTTTAACAACAACAAAGCCACCAACCCCTGCCACTGTTATTTGGTACACAACTGAGGGATGGGGCTTGAGAAATGTAACAGTCTCAAATTCAGAGAGCTATGGATGGAAGAACTGACCAGCCATGATATCAAAACTATAGTTATAACCATCTTTTGAGGCTATAAAGTATTTATTTTATTTTTTACAATTGCATCATTTACAAACAATTGAGTTCTGATGGGGTACGACGAATGAACTAAGCTGATGGGACATTTTACAAGTCATATTCTTCAAGAATCAATGGGTATATACACTACCGGTCAAAAGTTTGAAAACATCTACTCATTCAAGGGTTTTTCTTTATTTTTACTATTTCTACATTGTAGAAGAATAGTGAAGTCATCAAAACTATTAAATAACACATATGGAATCATGTAGTAACCAAAAAAGTGTTAAATAGCCACCCTTTGCCTTGATGACAGCGTTGCACACTCTTGGCATTCTCTCAACCAGCTTCATGAGGTAGCCCCCCGGAATTCATTTCAATTAACAGGTGTGCCTTCTTAAAAGTTAATTTGTGGAATTTCTTTCCTTCTTAATGCATTTGAGCCAATCAGTTGTGTTGTGACAAGGTAGAGGGGTATACAGAAGATAGCCCTATTTGGTAAAATACCAAGTCCATATGGCAAGAACAGCAAATAAGCAAAGAGAAACAACAGTCCATCATTACTTTAAGACATGAAGGTCAGTCAATATGGGAAATTTCAAGAACTTTGTAGTCGCAAAAACCATCAAGCGCTATGATGAAACTGGCTCTTATGAGGACCGCCACAGGAATGGAAGACCCAGAGTTACCTCTGCTAGAGGATAAATTCATTAGAGTTGCCAGCCTCCGAAATTGCATCCCAAATAAATGCTTCACAGAGTTCAAGTAACAGACACATCTCAACATCTCCGCATGTGTATTTCTCACCGTGAAGTATGGAGGAGGAGGTGTTATGGTGTGGGGGTGCTTTCCTGGTGACACTGTCTGTGATTTATTTAGAATTCAAGGCACACTTAACCAGCATGGCTACCACAGCATTCTGCAGCGATAAGCCATCCCATCTGGTTTGGGCTTAGTGGGACTATCATTTGTTTTTCAACAGGACAATGACCCAACACACCTCCAGGCTGTGTAAGGGCTATTTGACCAAGAAGGAGAGTGATGGAGCGCTGCATCAGATGACCTGGCCTCCACAATCCCCCGACCTCAACCARATTGAGATGGTTTGGGATGAGTCGGACTGAGAGAAGGAAAAGCAGCCAACAAGTGCTCAGCATATGTGGGAACTCCTTCAAGACTGTTGTAAAAGCATTCCAGGTGAAGCTGGTTGAGAGAATGCCAAGCGTGTGCAAAGCTGTCATCAATGCAAGGGTGGCTATTTGAATAATCTCAAATCTAAAATATATTTTYAGTTGTTTAACACTTTTTTMGGTTACTACATAATTCCTTATGTGTTATTTCATAGTGTTGAAGTKTTCACTATTATMCTGCAAWGTAGAAAATAGTGAAAATAAAGAAAAACCCTGAGTAGGTGATCTAAAACATTTGACCGGTAGTGTATAATTKATTTAAAAGTCCAAAATGGATGTAGCAATCARAGATWGCCCCTTTAAAAAAGGGACATAATGTCCCGTGGCATTAAAATCACAGTATTACATATATACTGTATATATACACACAKATTTTTTGTGCAAATACACATGATTATTCATGCATACATTTGGTTTATCTAGCACACTGTCATTCTGATTMAATAATTCGAATAAAGCATTCCAAATGAAAAAAGTGCTCCAACTATTTGAAGGCTATTCTTGCACTGTTTATGATTAATACATTTTCTATGGTGATTCTAATTGTATTATTTGGAAATGATTGTTAGTATATAAAACAGATTCTCAAACAGATGATAATTAAACAACCCAGAGAGCGACAGATATTACATTGCAGTCAACAATACCAGTGCGTCCAGTGTGTCTTGGAACACAATCATTTTCAAATATATTTCACATTTAGTTGTGCATTTAGCTGATGAGATTGGATGTGTCAGTTCCCCTTTGTAGATAGCAGTGGTCCATTGTCCACACTGTAGAGTCTCTGCTTATTTACACAGAAATCCATGTTGGTAAACTTAGTCAYGTTTTTGTTCCCAAAATCCTTAATGCTTTACATGCATATAGTCCATTCGGAGAAACCCTCTAATATAGAAACCTGAGAATAATATTTATGTTGGTTAGCTAGRGATCCTTCTCCGACCTGTGGTTTTAGACTTTTTGGAATGGACATAGTTAAAGGACAAGTTCTAGAGGAAAATGTGCAATGGTCTTTCTCCGTACTCACTCATCCTTCCGATCCCTGGTTAAGGCGCCACCTAACAAAATACAGAATAACAAGCAGAATACATMAGCTCAGATGAAGGCAGGTGAGATTGAAAACAATTAGGTACCTCGGTTACAATAGGTACCTTTTCATTTCAATTTAGTTAAATTGCTACTGGCRTATTGATGCAGCAGGGTACTTTACCTCAAAGCGGCTGTAGACTTTCCTCCCCTTCCGCATGCTATCGATTCRCTGAAGAAGCTTCTCCCTCTCCTGCGAAGTTCTAACCGGGCCTCCGATCTGTCGTCGGGCTGATGCTTCCTCCCTACCGCTAACACCCCGGTCAGCCTCATCCTGTTTGGCATCATCAGTGACAGCAGATTCTTTAGTGAGTTCMGTCCTGCTCTGGCTGTTAGCAGAAATCTGCTCTAATAGAAGCTTTGTGTCATCTCTTAGGTTGCTGCTAGAGAGTACATTGGCAGTAGATGAATGGTAGTGGGACTGGCTTACTTTAGGTTGCTTCACTGGGGGTGATATGGGATTGCTTTGATCTGTTGTGCTCTCTGGTTTCATAGTGCTGTTWTTCTCTTTGGTCTCATCAGGACTCTGCGGTCCATGGGAGGCAGATTCTCCAGGAGCAGTTTTGCTCTTAGTTTCAGGATCACCTGCTATCTTCTCACCTTTAGAAGCTGCAGAACTTCCCGCTTTTTGCTCCTTGTTAAGTTTACTTGGTTTGCCCTCCTTACTGTTATCCACAACGACGGGTGGAGCCGGGGCAGTGTCATGAGAGGCAGTGGATTCAGATGGGTTTGAGTTGCTTGATGGGARGGATTCCACAAGGACAGGGTTGAATGGCGAGGTCGGTTCAGTTAGGGTATGATTAGGAGCGGAACAAGATTTGTTTGGAGAAGTTCTGGACTTTGTTTGGCCAGGCTTGGGACACACAACTGATCCACCTGACCCACATGTAAGGGAGGAGTGTGATTTTGTTGGGGTTGGGTTAGAAGATGCACTTGATTCTGTTAGGGTAAGGCCAGTAGATGCACTTGGTTCTGTTGGGGTGGTGCGAGGAAGAGGGTTGAGTTCTCTTGGTGTTGGATTGGTAGAAGCACTAGATTCTGTTGGGGTAGGCTCGGGAGGAGAGKTAGATTTTGTTGGTGTGAGGATGGGAGATTTGTTGGTTTCTTCCATGACATGCTTTGAAGATYGAGGTGAAGAGTTGTAAGAGTCATTGGACACCGTAGCGGGCATTGGAGAGGAGTTGCATGCTGTTTTGGAACGTTTGAGTGACAAAACTGACTCATGTTGGCCAGGACAAGGGGAYGAATAGGATTTTATTGGGTTGGTCTTAGGAGAGGATGACRTCAACTCAGTTGTGGCAATTGCAGACAATGACTCCTTTGTGGAGGGCTTGGGAGAGGTGTTAGATTCCATTGGTGTTGATGAAATGGACCCAACTAAGGTGGACTTGGGTAAGAAACTAGATTCTGTTTGGGTAGGGTTTGGCGGAGGGCTAAATTCTGTTGCAGGGATTGAGGATGAGCAAGATTGCATTGAGGTAGGGCTGAGAGATTCCTTGGAATCTGTTTTGTCCTGCTTATGAGACACACCTGGCTCAGATTGGGTGGGGCTCAGAGGTATGTTGTACTCTACTGTGATAGGTTTAGAAAATGGTAATGGCTGCTTTGACATGGGGATAGATGAACTGGGCTCCTTAAGGGTGGGGGTAAGGGCTGAGCTCAATTCCGTTGCTGCATTTTTTGATGAAGTGAGACTAGTTGAGCTTAAACCTTTTGGTGTCGGATATGAAGATGAGCTAGCTTCTGTTAGTGTGAGTGGAAGAGATGGGTTTAGCTCATTTGAAGCAGGATTGAATGACTTTGGTTTCTTTGGAGATAGTTTATATAAACTGAAATCCTTTGGGGCGATGTTAAAGGTACACTCTTTTGAGGTGCTCTTAAGAAATGTACTTGTATCTCCAGGGTTAACCTTAGACACACTTTGGTTCCGACTGTTCTTCAGCTCAATCTTCTCAGTATCAGTAGAGACTCTAAGTAGTCCATCGACACAAGATAATTTATCCCTGAGGAATGTTTTGGAGTCACTTCTGGGAAGTTGWAGGTCTTGCTGTTCTTTATTTTTAGAAGCGTGTTCTTTGACATCAAGTAATGAGCCACATTTTGCCATGGATGTTTTGTTCTCCTGTAACACTGGTGAAGTCTCCAGTGMTTCTGATGATGCTTCTGTTGATGTAGCTGTCTTTTTTATTGAAGTATCTGCTGGATAAAGTGGGGCTTCTGTCGATGTTGTTGMTTTTTTGTTGGAAGTATCTGATGGATTAGGAGGTGGCTCTGTTGATGGAACTGGCTTACTGGTTGAAGTATCTGCTGGATTTAGTGTGGCTATTGGAAGGTTAGGTTCTATCCTTGTGACTGGTTCCTTAATTTTCAAGTCAAATGGAGTCACTGGTTTTACAGGAGCTTTTGCAGCGCTYCTCTCAGACTCTGCAGCCTTTGCAGCTTTTCGTTTGGCAGCCAACTCTTTAAAAAAAAATAACCTACTGTCTGGATCATTCATATCTATATAGGATTTATTGCTCAATGAAGATGCCTGGTGTGCTGATTGTACGGTTTTGGGTTTCTCAACTTGAGCAGGTTTGGATGGATGTGCAGATTGTACCGTTTTGGTTTGTTCTTCATGGGCAGGARTGGGTTGTTCCATTGAAGAAACCTTGTCCGTGCTCACAGGAAGATACTTTGTCAATTCCTTATCACCTGAATCAGTAGTGATGTCCTCAGATTTCAAAGACTCTATGGTTGAATTATCAACTGTCGCGGACTTAAGTCTCCATTCAAAAGGTTCTCTTGTCATGGATCTTCTTTTTCCCAAAACCTGAGCGGTCAAGGATAATCTAGATTGGTCATCTTCCTCATTGGCAGTTTCCTCACAGTGTTGGCCAGAGTTAAATTTCTGTTCCTGTGAGATATGCTGTTCTAGTTGTGAGCTGAAGATTAGTGAGGATCTTAGTCTAGAGGTCCTTTGGATAGCAGGATTGAACCTCCTACGGAATGACTCTTCTCTTTTGGGCTCTTTTACATCCATCTCCTCTGATTTGTCACCTTCAGTGGTTGATGACGACTCCGAAGGTGGTGTTAGTGTTGTTTGGGCATCTGTTGCTAAGCTAACAAGCATTTCTAGTGTTCTTGAGTGTTCTGGGCAGATGGGCTTGTTTAATCTGAGCCCTGGAATCTTGGGTAACTCTTTGGCACTAAACCTGGGATCTGATACCAGTGGAGCAAATAATTTGCCTTGTGATGGATTAAGGGGCTCTTGAAAGGGGTCATTTCCCATAGGCTGTGGAATGTCTTCCTCTCCTGCATCATCATATGCACTGAGGTATGAGCTGATCCTCCAATCTCGCATCCCCTGCTTTGCACTGGGATCCTGTGTTTTACAGTCCGAACCAGACTTGACAAAAAAGGATTTCTGTTCAAATGTTTGTTGTGTTGGGGAGGTCTGACAGGCATGAGGCTGGCCCGTGCTCAGTCTTTTGGGGTTTGACTGACTAAAGGGACCCTCTCCTGGACTTGATAATTTGTTTGAGCCATGTCCCAGCTCCACAGCAAGGTTTGATGATGACAAATAATTCAGTACAGGGTCATAGTTGTCTGGTGGCTCTATCGCTAGTCCATGTAGGTACCCAGACTCCGAATACTGATCCATCAGAGGGTACCCTTGGTCCCTGAATTGATCGTAGCCGCTATAACCTGGTTCTAGCCCTGTTCTCTGATAGTGATGCTGTTCCCTATGTATCTTCCTGTTCTGGGTTGCCATATCCCCCTCAACGCTGTGAATGGCTTGGTGCTGCATGAATGGAGAGGAGGAATGTCTGGCATAAGTGCCCTCTGCATAACTGTGCCTTTTAGAGCCAGCAAACTCCATTGTGTTTGACTGCATCACGGGCTGACCTTGTGCCATAAAAGACTGCTGCTCCATTTTAAATTGCTGGGAGGAGTACTTGTTGCTGTACATATCTAGTGGACCCTGATCTAGTGAACTGTGGATGGGCTCACACCTTCCAGGAGGCATCATTTTCTGAACCATATCCATGCGGTCATCAGAGGAATGTCTAGCCCATTCTTCAGGACGAGAGCTCTCTATGGGGAGGAACTTTCTGGGATCTCTGAACAATAGTGTCCGATCACTGCTGTATTGGCTGTCAGATAAACTGCTGTAGTGTGGCATTGGAACAAGGACATTTTCCGGTACCAAAGGTTGGGACTGTGCAAACAGGATCCGGAACTCCTCATCAAAAGTAGTCACAAGCTGTCCAAGGAAGAGGTGAGCCATGCAACGGTGAAGCTTCTCAAAAGACCACATGAAGCTGCGGGCAGAGAGATTCATTACATTTCAATACACATAATTAAGCAAAATGTATGTATTACAATGGAATAAGGAACTCAACTCCATTACTATGCAATTACAAAACAAATCAATTAAAGCTATCAATTCCATAAATGCTACTTTTTTCTGAACCCATCTTCCTCATTGGCAGTTTCCAGTATTTACATAGGCACTATTTAACCCCCCACACTCTGAGCAAGTTCGGCCCACAGATCTCCCCCATTTGCTCTAAATGCCTAACAGGCATTGGGTCTTATTTTCACTATTTTATCGACATGTCCGAAAATTGAGTTTTACTCAAGAATTTACAAAGATCCAGGATTATTTTTTACTCAATATACAGCGTGATCCATTCGTGTTGGATAGAAATGAACAACACATTTTGGAAAAACTGCTTTTGTGCTCAAGTGCTCAACATATGTGGGAACTCCTTCAAGACTTGTAAAAGCATTCCTCATGAAGCTGGTTGAGAGAATGCCAAAAGTGTGCAAAGCTGTCATCAAGGCAAAGGGTGGCTACTTTGAAGAATTTCAAAATATAAAATATTTTTTGTTTAACAGTTTTTTGGTTACTACATGATTCCATATGTGTTATTTAATAGTTTTGATGTCTTCACTATTATTCTACAATGTAGAAAYTAGTAAAAAATAAAGAAAAACCCTGGAATGAGTAGGTGTGTCCAAACTTTTGACTGGTACTGTATGTAGGAGCAGGTGAAATACTCTTTATATTACTTTTTTTCTGGGTGCATATCCGACGGCCTGTACAGGTCGGAAGCTCATGAGCACAATCTGGTTGGTGTCGTAAAGGACCCGAACTGTATCACTCTTATTGCTCTTTGTCAATTGTTTGTCAGTGTTGTTTTGTCTCCTATTGTATGAATTTGTTGTTTATGGATGCTGTGTGGCTTGTCTGCCACCAGGTGGCATGTTTTGTTTTGCACGTAAAAACATTAACTCCAATAAAAATATATGAAAGAAACAAAGCAGTTGCTAAATTAAAATGCATCAATACTAATGTCATGTATTTGTTACTACACAGGTGTAAGAGCAACTTAATGTAGTAATTTTCAGATCCACATGACTAAATGTCAGGTTTGAGAAATCATGCAACATTTGTACAKATTTGAAACACTTTGTATCACATTCTTCATTATTGAACCCTCACCTATAGTTTCCACTCAGGACTGCRCTGCAGTCTGTCAGCAAGAAGCGATCCATCATCTGACCCGTGAAGGTCTTCCCAGAGCGACAGTGATAGGTGACCCCTGACACAGTTCTGACACGCATGAACTGCAAGATAAAAACATGTTCTCATTAGAAGTTCTCCAAAAAACAATGAAATAAGTGAGAAGCTGTTCAAAAATACCTCAAAGAAATTAAAGCTAAAGCGAGTAACTCATTTGAGATATTATTTATTTATCCTTGTAATTAGAATCAAGAACGTTAGCTTATTATACTGGCTACCAGTAGCCAGTAAAGCTAACTGGTAGCCTAGCTAACAAATAATGAAATTGCCTTCCCTTCATGGAAAAGCATTTTTACCCCCTATCAGGTCTCAAGTTGACAGCTAACATTTTAAAACATTTAAGGGTATTTTGTATTACTGGTTAATATACGCTAAATAGCTAGCTGTCACGCCCTGACCTTAGAGAGCTTTTTATGTCTCTATTTTGGTTTGGTCAGGGTGTGATTTGGGTGGGCATTCTATGTTCTTTTTTCTATGTTTTGTATTTCTTTGTTTTTGGCCGGGTATGGTTCTCAATCAGGGACAGCTGACTATCGTTGTCTCTGATTGGGAACCATACTTAGGTAGCATTTTCCCACCTGTGTTTTGTGGGTAGTTATTTTCTGTTTTGTGTTTCTGCACCTGACAGGACTGTTTCGGTTTTGTGTATTCGCTTTGTTATTTTTGTTTAAGTGTTCAGTTTCTATAAAAGTCATGAACACTCACCACGCTGCGCTTTGGTCCGATTCCTCCTCATCCYACGACGACACACGTTACACTAGCTATCTAACTAACTAGCAACTTGGCTAGCTAGCTAGTTCCAGTTAGTTTTCTGATCATGAATGAAGCAGGTAGAGTAGCTAATGTTAACTTGTGGTATGGTTATGTGAAATGACAATATTTTCCTGCAATATCGACACAATTTTAATTCATGATTTATGAATTGACAGTTTGGAGTGGATCACAGACAAACAGTACCACCACCTTGGGTCTGGTCTGCGAGGGACCACCGCTGATGAACAACTCTGTACCATTGCATCATCCATAATAACAAAGGGCAGGCAGGGGTTTTGTGGGTGTGCAACTTTGATTTTCTGTTAAATAAAATACAGTTTTTGCAAAGATAGACTTAAAAGTCTGAATTTTTCCAGAAAACACGTGTTGTGATTGGAGCTCTGGATTTGCTATGCTGCATTTTTTAAACAGAAATAGCAGAGTTGGATGTTTGGATGTTTGCCTTTCCGTGCCTTGCATAGCCTACTACTGAATGTGGTGCAAATATATGCTCAGATATGACACCATCTTGTGAAGAAGCACAATAATTTTCAGCGCCTGAAAAGGTAAAACAATTTGGGCGCAGGACATTTCATGAGTCGGATTTAGCCCATTTTCYATTAGACATAACAATGACAAAAATGTAAAACATCTATGATTCACATACTGTACATTACATGACAAAGTTTGTGGACACTTGCTCGTCAAACATCTCATACCAAAATCACGGACATTAATATGGAGTTGGTCCCCCCTATGCTGCTACAACAACTGCCACTCTTCTGGGAAGGCTTTCCACTAGATGTTGGAACATTGTTGCGGGGACTTGCTTCCATTAAGCCACAAGAGCATGAGTGAGGTTGGGCACTAATGTTGGGTAATTAGGCCTGGTTCGCAGTCGGCGTTCCAATTCATCCCAAAGGTGTTCGATGGGGTTGAGGTCAGGGCTGTGTGAAGGCCAGTCAAGTTCTTCCACACCAATCTTGACAAAACATTTCTATGTGGACCTTGCTATGTGCACGGGGGCATTGTCATGCTGAAACAGGAAAGGGCCGTCCCCAAACTGCTGCCACAAAGTTGGAAGCACTAAATCGTCTAGAATGTCATTGTACGCTTTAGTGTTAAGATTTCCCTTCACTGGAACTAAGGGGCCTGAACCATGAAAAAAAGCCCCAGACCATTATTCCTCATCCACCAAACGTTACAGTTGGCACTATGCATTCAGGCAGATAGTGTTCTCCTGGCATCCGCCAAACCCAGAGTCCAATGGCGGCGAGCTTTACACCACTCCAGCCAACGCTTGGCATTGCGCATGGTGATCTTAGGCTTGTGTGCGGCTGCTCGGCCATGGAAACCCATTGCATGATGCTCCCAACGAACAGTTCTTGTGATGACATTGCTTCCAGAGGCAGTTTGGACTCGAGAGTGAGTGTTGTAACCGAGGACAGACGATTTTTACGAGCTACGCGCTTCAGCACAAGGCGGTATCAGCACTCGGCGGGCCCGTTCTGTGTGGCCTACCAGCCGTTGTTGCTCCTAGACGTTTCCACTGCACAATAACAGCACTTAGAGTTGACCGGGGCTTGTTGGAAAGGTGGCATCCTATGACGGTGCCACGTTGAAAGTCACTGAGCTCTTCAGTACGAGCAATTCTACTTCCAATGTTTMTCTATGGAGATTGCATGGCTGTGCGCTCAATTTTATACACCTGTCAGCAACGGGTGTGGCTGAAATAGTCGAATCCACTAATTTGAAGGAGTGTCCACATACATGATACACTATATATACAAAGGTAAGGATTTTTATTGAAATATATATATTTTTTWATTATACGGATAGATAAATTATAAACTAAGGACCACAGATATGATACATTTCTGAAAATATGTGGATTCGTTCATGCCTGAGTATAAAGGCTTAGATATGTCAGCATGTTGGCACACCCTTTTCGGAGTGAGAATATTCTACAGGTGCGTGTTTTGAATGTATTTCACCCCAGATATATCTCTGGACTCATACGGTAGCAGGTAGATTTCGGAGGTCCAGATTGGATGCATGTAGAAACTGTCCCATAACAGAGAATATCCAAGCTCCGTATATGAAATGAAGGACATGCGTATCTGGAGCATGTCTACTCCTTATATCCAATAAAATGTCAGATATCTGGAAATATATAGATAGAGATGTCCCCTGATATTGACCGTTTTCTTTCAGTGTATTTACAGAAGTACAGCCTCATTTTGAATTGATTACTACTGCTTAACCATTGTCATAACATAATATCTTGTTCCCATTCCCTCTGATTAGTATGTGTATATATGTCTCGTGTATTATTATCTAGAGGTTTTACACCTCGCTCTTTTGTTTGGGTGGAGAAAATAAAACCCCCTATTACGTATTCCTGCGCTTGTCTCTGATCATTATACAGCGTGACATAGCAAACAAACAAACAATTACACTAACAAACTACAAAAGGACATAAACAGGAATTACTATAAACTATAAATACAACAACAAACAAAAACCAACTAGCATTGTCATATGACTGGCGATCAGGTGCCCRTTCCCTTTGTATACTGAACAAAAATATAAACGCAACATGCAACAATTTCAATGATTTTACTGGAGTTACAGATCAGGGAAATCAGTCAGTTTGAAATAAATTCATTAGGCCCTAATCTATGGATTTCACTTGATTGGGAATACAGATATGCATAAATTGGTCACAGATACACTATATACTGTATACAYAAGTATGTCATGGGTGGTKCTGGGAGGGAAAAGGGKCACCCARTTGGGAGCAAGGCCCACCCACCGGTGAGCCAGGGCCAGCCAATCAGAATGAGTTTCTTCCCACAAAAGGGCTTTATCAGCTGTACGAGTGGCTAGTCCCATAGAATGAAGGTGCCAGATGTGGAGGTCCTGAGCTGGCGTGGCTACATGTGGTCTGCGGTTGTGAGGCCGGTTGGACGTACTGCCAAATTCTCTAAAACAATGTTGGAGGCGGCTTATGGTAGAGAAATTAACATTAAATTCTCTGGCAACAGCTCTGGTGGACATTCCTGCAGTCAGCATGCCAATTGCACACTTCATCAAAACTTGAGACATCTGTGGCATTGTGTTGTGTGACAAAACTGCACATTTTAGAGTGGCTTTTTATTGTCCAACAGCACAAAATGCACCTGTGTAATGATCGTGTTGTTTAATCAGCTTCTTGATATGCCACAKCTGTCAGGTAGGTGTATTATCTTGTCAAAGGAGAAATGCTCATTAACAGGTATGTAAACAAATGTGTGCACAACATTTGAGTGAAATAAGATTTTTGTTTGTATACAACATTTCTGGGATCTTTTATTTCAGCTCATGAAACATGAGACCAACACTTTACATTTTGCATTCATATTTTTGTTCAGTATATATGAAATCAGCACCATCCCTCTTGACGTGTTATTTGGTCCCAATTATCAGTAAAATCTTGGGACCTCCCACTTTCTTTTGCAATCAATCATTCTAGTGTATAATGGTGTTTGACTGTTATTTTGAAAGAATCAAATACTAACATGTTTGTTTTTTGAGTTTTAAAAATTAAAACCTTCCCCAGCAGAATCAAGGGATCATATGTTGGGTTGCATCTGTCCCTAAAGTCACCCAATATAACTGTTTGTGGAGAGATAACAAAATTGTGTAAGACAGGGAGTAACCACTCTCGTACTTTTGCCCAAGTGTTTGCAACTATGGGGCAATACCAGAAAATATGTAACAAATCCTCTTCAATGCCCCATATTTGTAACATGTTGTTAGTAGCCAGAACATTATACAATATCTTCAACTGAAACATTCGGATTGTGGAGTCTAAGGTTGTTTTATAAATAAAACCAAAAACCTTTTCCAGGGGATGGGAGTATCAAACTGCTCTTCTTTTGGGGCAGCAGCTGAAAGGTTGCAAGATTGAATCCCCCGAGCTGACAAGGTAAAGATCTGTCGTTCTGCCACTGAACAAGGCAGTTAACCCACTGTTCCTAGGCCGTCATTGTAAATAAGAATGTGTTCTTAACTGGTTGCCTTGTTAAATGAATGTTAAATAAAATAAAAAATAAAAAATCCCAGTAAGAGTGGAATTTGAGTGGGATGGCAACCAATTTGTTGTTTTCCAAATGGTACACGTCTTTATTAATATTATCTATAGTTAACCATCTGTGAGATTTAATTTGAGGTCTACAAACAGTTTATATTTTCTTCCCCTTCATTTTTTCTTCCATTCTGTTGGAATTGCTGCCAGTAACTGATTGTAATTATGATTTGTACATAGAGTATGTTCCCATACATCATGCACAGTGTTTCAGATCAAATATAATTCCCATTACTATCAATGATATAATTTCCAAATAAGATCCCCTTTTCCAGAAACACATTCTATGTTTAATTTGTATTTATTCATCAGTATATTTGAAATGAATCATATGATTTGGCTCTGAAAATCTGCTATTTTTTCTGGGGGATAATATTGAAAATGCAACCAAGCTTTTATTGATTCTTTGAAGAATAGGGATATGTCTATTAAGATATCATGCAGGAACCAAATATCATGCAGGAACCAAAAGTTCAAAGAGTTAATTTGTATAAAATTAAATATTTTGGAATTGAAAAGTGGGTTTGTCTTTTCTAAGATTTTACTCGTATTTACATATTGTTTTTGGCTTTCAGGCTTTCAGAGATTGATTAAATATTCAATATTCCTAACATTCCTAAAATTCAGCCTTCCATTGTCGTACGGATTAGATATATTTACGTTGGACCTTTTCTGGTTTACCATTCCCTATAAAACTAAAGATCCTGGCTTCAATCTGCTTAAAGAAAACCTTATCTGGCGATGGAGGTGACAGGAAGAGATAGCTGAACTGAGAGACAATTGAGGTGTTTATCAATGTCACTCTGCCATATAAATACAAAACTTTACCTTTCCACAGCAATAGTAATTTTGTCAATCTTGGCTAGTTTCAAATCAAAGTTCTCCRTTACAAGATCCTTCATTCTCTTTGGAATGTGGAATGTGGATGCCAAGCATGTCCACTGGGCCGTTGCTCCACATAATTGGTACACAACAGGGGAAAAAGATAGTTGGACTTTCTTAAGGAACCCACTCTCAAAATCCATTTCTCATAATTTGGTTTAAAAAAGTCATTCAAATCTCAAATAAGAGCATCTATTGATAATTGTTGTATCATCTGCATATATGGACATTTCGGTTTTAAGACCATTGATACTCAGACCTACTACATTAGAATTGTTCCTGATTCTGACGGCCATCTCCTCGATAGCCAATAAGAATAAATAAMGCGGGGGCTCCCGAGTGGCGCAGCGGTCTAAGGCGTCACTKCACACCCTGGTTCGATCCCGGGCTATATCACAACCGGCTGTGATCGGGTGTCCCATAGGGCAAAATTGCTGCTGTCCGGGTTAGGGGAGGGTTTGGCCGAGGGGGCTTTACTTGGCTCAGCGCGCTCTAGCGACTCCTTGTGGTGGGCTGGGCGCCTGCAGGCTGACCTCGGTCATCAGGTGAACCGTGTTTCCTCCGACACATTGGTGTGGCTGCCTTCCGGGTTAAGCGGGCGAGTGTTAACCTCTCTTGGGCACGTGAGACGGTAGCGTCCCACCTCTTCAACAGCCAGTGAAACTGCTGGGCGCCAAATTTAAATACAGAAATACTCATTATAAAAATTCAGGAAAAAAAACATATTTTACATAGGTTTAAAGATGAACTTCTTGTGAATCCAACCACGGTGTCAGATTTTAAAAATGCTTTACGGCAAAAGCATACCGTACGATTATAAGAACATAGCCCACTAGACAAATCATTTCAAACAGTAGCCAGCCAGATAGAACAGTTACACAATTTAGAAATAGAGATAAAATTAATCCCTTACCTTTGATGATCTTCATATGGTTGCACTCAGCAGACATTCATTTACTCAATAAATGTTCCTTTTGTTCGATAAAGTCTCTTTATACCTAAAAACCTCAGTTTTGTTTGCGTGTTTTCTTCAGTAATCCACAGGCTCAAACACAGTCAAAACAGGAAGACAAAAAAATCCAAATTGTATCTGTAAAGTTCATAGAAACATGTCAAACGATGTTTATATTCAAACCTCAGGTTGTTTTTAGCCTCAATAATCGATAATATTTCAACCGGACAATAACGTCGTCAATATAAAATGTAAACAAGAAACGCACTCTCTCGGTTGTGCGCATGAAAAAGCTCCGTGAAACTTTAGGGTCCASTCATTCAGWCTGCTCTTACTTCCTCATTTTTCAGAATACAAGACTGAAACACTTTCTAAAGACTGTTGACATCTAGTGGAAGGCATAGAAACTGCAATTTCAGTCCAAAGTCAATGGATACTGTAATGGCATTGAATAGAAAAAAAAATAGGAAAAAAAACTTCCCAAATGGATTTTTCTCAGGTTTTCGCCTGCCAAATCAGTTCTGTTATACTCACAGACACTATTTTAACAGTTCTGGAAACGTTAGAGTGTTTTCTATCCAAATCTACCAGTTATATGCATATCATATCTTCTGGGCCCGAGAAACAGGCAGTTTAATTTGGGCATGCATTTCATCCAAAATTCCGAATGCTGCCCCCTACCCTAGAGAAGTTAAGAAGTGCGGTTTGACGAGTCATGTTTCGGAGGACCCGAGCCCGTTGGGGAGTTGCAGCCATGAGAAAACATTAAAATTGGTGAGAAAAAGGGGATACATTTTTTTTTTTAAAGGTGAAACTGGATCCCCTTGTCGGACCCTAAACGTTTCCATAAAACAACYAATATTGTCACCAATGTAACACACTTCAGTAAAGCCAGACTGCTCACTTTGAGTAATTTTGCTTATTACTTCTTCATTCTAAATGCTAAACATCTTGACAGAATACGGGTGTCACAGCACAAAGTAAGGCGTCTCCAGTTTTTGAGGTGTACAGGACTTTTATATTGACATTTGCTCCTGCTTCAATAGTAATGTAATCAGTCCCTCTCTTTGGGTTGTTAATAGTTCCCCCTGTTCAAATGAAAAATGTAAGTACAGTTGAAGTCAGAAGTTTACATACACCTTAGCCAAATACAATTAAACTGGTCAGTTAGGATCACCACTTTATTTTAAGAATGTGAAATGTCASAATAATAGAAGAGAGAATGATTTCAGAATTAATTTCTTTCATCACATTCCCAGTGGGTCAGAAGTTTACATTCACTCAATTAGTATTTGGTAGCATTGCCTTTAAATTGTTTAACTTGGATAAAACGTTTCAGGTAGCCTTACACAAGCTTCCCACAACAAGCCCTCAAAATTTTGGCCCATTCCTCCTGACAGAGCTGGTGTAACTGAGTCAGATTTGTAGGCCTCCTTGCTCGCACACGCTTTTTCAGTTCTGCCCACAAATTTTCTATGGGATTGAGGTCAAGGCTTTGTGATGGCCACTCCAATACCTTGACTTTGTTGTCCTTAAGACATTTTGCCACAACTTTGGAAGTATGCTTGGGGTCATTGTCCATTTGGAAAACCCATTTGCAACCAAGCTTTAACTTCCTGACTGATGTCTTGAGATGTTGCTTCAAAATATCCACATAAAGTCTCATCCCTCATGATGCCATCTATTTTGTGAAGTGCACCAGRCCCTCCTGCAGCAAAGCAGCCCCACAAAATGATGCTGCCACCCCTGTGCTTCACGGTTGGGATGGTGTTCTTCGGCTTGCAAGCCTCCCCCTTTTTCCTCCAAACATAACGATGGTAATTATGGCCAAACAGTTCTATTTTTGTTTTACCCGACCAGAGGACATTTCTCCAAAAAGTACGATCTTTGTCCCCATGTGCAGTTGCAAACCTTAGTCTGGCTTTTTTATGGCGGTTTTGGAGCAGTGGCTTCTTCCTTGCTGAGCGGCCTTTCAGATTATGTCGATATAGGACTCGTTTTACTGTGGATATAGATACTTTTGTACCTGTTTCCTCCAGCATCTTCACAAGGTCCTTTGCTGTTGTTCTGAGATTGAGTTGCACTTTTCGCAGAAAAGTACGTTCATCTCTAGGAGACAGAACTTGTCTCCTTCCTGAGCGGTATGACGGCTGCGTGGTCCCATGGTGTTTATACTTCCGTATTATTGTTTGTACAGATGAACGTGGTACCTTCAGGCATTTGGAAATTGCTCCCAAGGATGAACCAGACTTGTGGAGGTCTACAATTGTTTTTCTGAGGTATTTTGATTTTCCCATMATGTCAAGCAAAGAGGCACTGGGTTTGAAGGTAGGCCTTGAAATACATCCACATGTACACCTCCAATTGACTCAAATTATGTCAATTAGCCTATCAGAAGCTTCTAAAGCCATGACATNGTACACCTCCAATTGACTCAAATTATGTCAATTAGCCTATCAGAAGCTTCTAAAGCCATGACATAATTTTCTGGAATTTTCCAATCTGTTRAATTTGCTTTTTGTATTTCTGTTAAATGGTTCTCATAGTCTTCAGGGATGCCTTTTCTATTACAAATTTCAGACAATCAAATGTAGCCCTTCTTTTCATGGTCCGATAGCAGAGATACGGTTCATATTGGGCGTCATGACCCTTCGGCGTGCAGTCTGCACAGGAATCCATCGGTCCGCCTACTCTTCATTACGCACGGAGAAGCAACGAGCATGCATATCAAAGAGTATCCCTCTTCACTCAGTAGCTAAAGTTTGAGTTCATGTTAGGTCAACGTTGTTGGGTTTACATGACGCTTTTCCAGAGGTATGATGGCTTTAATGGGTTCTTCAGTCTGAAAGACACTAAATGTTCCTTCCCTTAATCTTGCATGATCTCTTAAATTCTGTCTGCGTTATGGACACTCACATGTTAACCATACTCTCATACACCCCTAGATGAAAGAATTAGCATGGAACATTGGTCYTCTTRATCAAAACTGACACTGCTTTGTCRTCTRTTTAATGTTATGCTACTTGCATGTTGAGCAAGGGCGATACCTGGCGAACCTCTGTTCAACATTGATGTTGGCAACCAATGACAAGATACACTATATATKTACAAAAGTACGTGGACATCTCTTCAAATTAGTGGATTCGGCTATTTCAGCCACACCCATTGCTGACAGGTGTATAATATCYAGCACACAGCTAGATGCTCCATAGACAAATATAAGAAGTAGAATGGCCCATACTGTGACTGAAACCTTTCCAACAAGTCAGTTTGTCAAATTTCTGCCATGCTAGAGAGCTGCCCCGGTCAACTGTAAGTGGTGTTATTGTGAAGTGGAAACGTCTTGGAGAAACAACAGTTCAGCACTCACTACCGAGTTCAAAARTGCCTCTGGAAGAAACATCAGCACAAGTGCTGTTTGTCGGGAGCTTCATGAAATGGGTTTCCATGGCCAAAACCCATTTCATGAAGCTCACAAGCCTGAGATCACCATGTGCAATTTCAAGCGTCAGCTGGAGTGGTGTAAAGCTTGCAGCCTTGGACTCTGGAGCAGTGGAAATGTGTTCTGTGGAGTGATGAATCATTCTTCACCATGTGGCAGTCNTCAGCTGGAGTGGTGTAAAGCTTGCAGCCTTGGACTCTGGAGCAGTGGAAATGTGTTCTGTGGAGTGATGAATCATTCTTCACCATGTGGCAGTCTGAAGGTTGAATCTGGGTTTGGCGTATGCCAGGAGAACGCTACATGCCAGAATGCATAGTCCCAACTTTAAAGTTTGGTGGAAGCAGAAAATGGTGTAGGGCTGTTTTTCATGGTTCGGGCTAGGCCACTTAGTTCCAGTGAAGGAAATCTTAACGCTACAGCATAGAATGGCATTCTAGACGATTCTGTGCTTCAAACTGTGGCAACAGTTTAGGGGAGGCCATTTCCTGTTTCACCATCACAATGCACCAGTGCACAAAGCGAGGTCTATACAGAAATGATTTGTTGAGATCGGTGTGGAAGAACACAAGCGAGGGTAACCGGCCATGCGTCATATGAGAAATATAAGAGATACGTTGCACAGCTCAAGCTACACATGGTTAATATTCACACATAGTATACAGTCTTGTAATGGTAGGGTGACTTTGCCTGGTCTGTTTGATATCTAAACGGTGCTTTCTGCCATAGCTACACATAGTCGTATGGCATATCGTTGTGCTATTTTGGGTATTGGTATCGCTTACCGCGCTCACTGCTTGTAGGTAGTTTTATATATTGACGCTTTGCTTGGGCAGTGAGCTACCCTGAAGGAGCAGAGCCTATATCGCCTAGACTTGCATTATTCATTCTTTAATAAATGGTTAAACATATTTCTACGTGGTGTTTCCTCCTTTCTGAAATGAAGCGGAACCCAAGTGGCAGCGATTGCACCAATTAGATGCTAGCAACAATCACTCCTACCTTACTTGGCGGTCCAATTAAGCCGACTCGTTCTCCTCACACTTCCTGCTGCCACTTGCTGCTACTGCTAGTATGTTCACTTATTTTGCTCCCACTACCACCCTAGCCTCCACCTATTAGGTTCTGTTTTCCTGCTGGGGGATTGGTATAGCTTGCCACACTCACTGCTTGCTTATATATGGATGCTTTGCTTGGGAAAGGAGTTACCCTGAAGGAGCAGAGCCTATGTTGCCAAGATTTGCATTATTCATTCTTTAATACATGGTTAAACATATTTATACGTGGTGTTTCCTTTCTGAACTCTAAATTACGTACTGAATATGAGGAAAGCCGTAGTCCTTTACTTCAGTCAATGACCAAAAGCACCCTCTTTGGCCTCATGGGTGGAATGTTATTCATCTTTTTCATCATTAATAAAGATTTTATAAACAACGAAAATCTGGTGTTTCCATGTCAAACAGTTTTGTTGTATTTAAGTCTTCGGTGATGTATATAAAGTGTAATATTGGGATGCAAACTCAATATAGTATACATTTCAACTCTATATCTGACATGGTACAGGTTTCTTATTTTTTTAAGCCCATAACCATGTGTGTGAGGTGTATACTTTTGTTACAAAATAGATTTGTTTAATACTACCAAGAATCACTCTGTGTGACCTTGATTTAGCCCACTGCAGTAAAAGGTTATGAAGAAAAATAAAATAAAAATCAAGTTAGAAAGTAAAAAATGTTTAACAAATTTTTCTCCCCAACTACGTGATATCCAATTGGTAGTTACAGCCTTGTCCCATTGCCGCAACTCCCGTACGGACTCGGAAGAGGCGAAGGTCGAGAGCCGTGCGTCCTCCAAAACACGACCCTTTCAAGCCTCACTGCTTCTTGACACAATGCTCACTTATCCCGGAAGCCAGCCGCACCAAAGTGTTGGAGGAAACACTGTACACCTGGCGACCGTGTCAGCTTGCATGCACCCGGCCAGCCACATAAGTCTCTAGAGTGCGATGGGACAAGGACATCCCAGCCGGCCAAACCCTCCCCTAATCCGGACGACGCTGGGGCAATTGTGCTCTGCCTCATCGGTCGAGAAGAGGATACATTAGTGGATTCGGCTATTTCAGCCACACCATTGCTGACAGGTGTATAATTCGAGCACACAGCTAGATGCTCCATAGACAAATATAAGAAGTAGAATGGCCCCATACTGTGACTGAACCTTTCCAACAAGTCAGTTTGTCATTTCTGCCATGCTAGAGAGCTGCCCCGGTCAACTGTAAGTGGTGTATTGTAAGTGGAAACGTCTTGGAGAAACAACAGTTCAGCACTCACTACGAGTTCAAAACTGCCTCTGGAAGAAACATCAGCACAAGTGCTGTTTGTCGGAGCTTCATGAAATGGGTTCCACTGGCAAAACCCATTTCATGAAGCTCACAAAGCCTGCATCCCATGTGCAATTTCAAGCGTCAGCTGGAGTGGTGTAAAGCTTGCAGCCTTGGACTCTGGAGCAGTGGAAATGTGTTCTGCTGGAGTGATGAATCATTCTTCACCATGTGGCAAGTCTGAAGGTTGAATCCTGGTTTGGCGTATGCCAGAAGAACGCTACATGCCAGAATGCATATCCCAACTTAAAGTTTGTGGAAGCAGAAAATGGTGTAGGGCTGTTTTTCATGGTTCGGGCTAGGCACTTAGTTCCAGTGAAGGAAATCTTAACGCCACACGCATAGAATGGCATTCTAGACGATTCTGTGCTTCAAACTGTGGCAACAGTTTAGGGGAGGCCATTTCCTGTTTCACCATCACAACTGCAACCAGTGCACCAAGCGACGGTCTATACAGAAATGATTTGTTGAGATCGGTGTGGAAGAACACAAGCGAGGGTAACCGGCCATGCGTCATATGAGAAATATAAGAGATACGTTGCACAGCTCAAGCTACACATGGTTAATATTCACACATAGTATACAGTCTTG
Source organism: Salvelinus sp. IW2-2015 (assembly GCF_002910315.2). Lineage (NCBI taxonomy): Eukaryota > Metazoa > Chordata > Actinopteri > Salmoniformes > Salmonidae > Salvelinus > Salvelinus sp. IW2-2015. The sequence continues at coordinate 4,417,147 of NC_036865.1, read as the reverse complement.
TAATGGTAGGGATGCTCTTGCCTGGTCTGTTTGATATCTAAACGGTGCTTCTGCCATAGCTACACATAGTCGTATGGCATATCGTTGTGCTATTTTGGGTATTGGTATCGCTTACCGCGCTCACTGCTTGTAGGTAGTTTTATATATTGACGCTTTGCTTGGGCAGTGAGCTACCCTGAAGGAGCAGAGCCTATATCGCCTAGACTTGCATTATTCATTCTTAATAAATGGTTAAACATATTTCTACGTGGTGTTTCCTCCTTCTGAAATGAAGCGGAACCCAAGTGGCAGCGATTGCCCAAATTAGATGCTAGCAACAATCACTCCTACCTTACTTGGCGGTCCAATTAAGCCGACTCGTTCTCCTCACACTTCCTGCTGCCACTTGGCTGCTACTGCTAGTATGTTCACATTATTGCTCCCACTACCACCCTAGCCTCCACCTATTAGGTTCTTGTTTCCTGCTGGGGGATTGGTATATGCTTGCCACACTCACTGCTTGCTTATATATGGATGCTTTGCTTGGGAAAGGAGTTACCCTGAAGGAGCAGAGCCTATGTTGCCAAGATTTGCATAATTCATTCTTTAATACATGGTTAACACATATTTATACGTGGTGTTTCCTTTCTGAACTCTAAATTACGTACTGAATATGAGGAAAGCCGTAGTCCTTTACTTCAGTCAATGACCAAAAGCACCCTCTTTGGCCTCATGGTGGAATGTTATTCATCTTTTTCATCATTAATAAAGATTTTATAAACAACGAAAATCTGGTGTTTTCCATGTCAAACAGTTTTGTGTATTTAGTCTTCCATTTTAGTCTGGTGATGTATATAAAGTGTAATATGGGATGCAAACTCAATATAGTATACATTTCAACTCTATATCTGACATGGTACAGGTTTCTTATTTTTTTAAGCCCATAACCATGTGTGTGAGGTGTATACTTTTGTTAACAAAATAGATTTGTTTAATACTACCAAGAATCACTCTGTGTGACTTGATTTAGCCACGCTGCAGTAAAAGGTAATGAAGAAAAATAAAATAAAAAATCAAGTTAGAAAGTAAAAAATGTTTAACAAATTTTTCTCCCCAACTACGTGATATCCAATTGGTAGTTACAGCCTTGTCCCATTGCCGCAACTCCCGTACGGACTCGGAAGAGGCGAAGGTCGAGAGCCGTGCGTCCTCCAAACACGACCCTTTCAAGCCTCACTGCTTCTTGACACAATGCTCACTTACTCCGGAAGCCAGCCGCACCAAAGTGTTGGAGGAAACACTGTACACCTGGCGACCGTGTCAGCTTGCATGCACCCGGCCAGCCACATAAGC
>NC_036865.1:4405971-4412892 GCF_002910315.2 Salvelinus sp. IW2-2015 | reverse complement strand
GTCTCTAGAGTGCGATGGGACAAGGACATCCCAGCCGGCCAAACCCTCCCCTAATCCGGACGACGCTGGGGCAATTGTGCTCTGCCTCATCGGTCTCCTGGTTGCGGCCGGTTGCGTCATAGCCTGGGATCYAACCAGGACCTGTAGTGATGCAGCTAGCACTGCGATGCAGTGCCTTAGKTCGTTGCACTACTCGGGAGGCCAAGTTTCAAAGTTAAAGGGSAATTTCACACTGGCTCTGCCACGGCATAAAGTCATTACTATAGTAACAAKATTACATTTTTATCATAAATATCACAATTATCCAAACCACAAGCTAGAACTAGCACATTTTCATTTCACTGGTAGAATTGCAAAGTTTTGACTTCCMGTGTATTCGTCTGCTCATAGTGAAGCACAAAGTCCAGCATTCATAGCGAATGCAGATACCGCCCGCTAAGGTAGATGGATGATGGCATTGTGTATGTACTCAGAACTTTTTTTTGTTTACAATGTTGTTGTTTTTTTACTAACGTTTGTCATCATGCCTGTGTGGTGTTTTGTGCTAATTACAAACAAGCACGAAAATTAGTTATCTTTCATCGTTCTACCTTTCCCCAGATGCTGCCAGTGGCTTGTGGCTATTAAGAATGATGCACCTTACYCTGAAGAAAAAAATACCAGAGGGATTTTAGGCTGAACTGATGGGGAATCCATTTCAACGACAGCTGAGATGTTTTCTTTCACAACAAATGGAAGATTCTCGATTAGAGGTAAACTAACGTTAGCTAGCTTGKTAACCTAGCTAGGTAGGTTAACTAGCTAACGTTARAGTCCTGTATTGAACACTGAAAGCCATCAGATAAATCATATAGCTATCTTTTTTGGTATACACACACTCTCAATAAATTTCACCAATACCATGGTAGTCGCTGCTAGACTGGTAGCTACCTTCAGCAGAGTAAAAATGTTTGTTTGTTCGATAGAAATCTTTGACTGACGTTAGTTAACATAAGCTAGCTAATGTTAGCAAATAAGAGTAGCTCAATCTGGTAGCAATCTTTTCGATCCTTGTGTGGAAAACACTCCGTTACAAAAAATGGAATTGTCGCTTTAGCTAACTCACTCTCTGTGTGTTGGTGATGATGAATGTGGTTGGTTCTCAGCCAGTCTCAGCTGGCTAGCAATCTTGCGWTGCTGGCTAGCAATCTTGCGATGCTAGATAGCAATCAGCAAGCTGACAATATTGAAACGTCGATGCTATGCTAAGCTAGTCAGTCTAATAGAGAACAATACAATGGTTTGGGTAGTTAAATTGTGTATTGTTATGTATTTTGTTGTAGGTGGTACAGAATTCACCGACATGCGCTTTCAACCCTTAGCTCTGCACAAGTTGAAGGTAAGTTAGCAAAAATAAGATGGCTAAGATAGCTAAATTTACAGTAAGCGTGGTATAAACGTGTATTGGGTAGAGTTTGTATGGTTAGTGTTTGTGTTATAGGGTTACGGGTGGTTAACTTCTTATGGCTGCATCCCGCTACCGGGATCGATATGACAACAGCCAGTGAAAGTGCAGGGCGCCAAATTCAAACAACAGAAATCTCATAAATAAAATTCCTCAAACATACATGTGTTTTATATCATTTTAAAGGTAATCTTGTTGTTAATCCCACCAAAGTGTCCGATTTCAAATATGCTTTTCAGCGAAAGCACTACAAACGATTATGTTAGGTCACCACCAAACCACAATAAGCACAGCCATTTTTCCAGCGAAAGATAGCAAGTTAGAAAAAGCAGAAATAGAGATAAATTAATCACTAACCTTTGATTATCTTCATCAGATGACACTCATAGGACTTCTGTTACACAATAATGCATGTTTTTGTTTGATAAAGTTTCATATTTATACCAAAAAACAGAGTTTACATTGGCGCGTTAGATTCACTAGTTCCAAAAACATCAAGTGATCGTTTCAACAGAAATACTCATCATAAATGTAGATGATAATACGATGATAATAAGTTACACATGGAATTGTTTCAAAAAAACTTTACGGAAAAAGCAAATCATGCAATAATCTGAGACGGAGCTCAGAACAATAGCCAAATTAGCCGCCATGTTGGGGTCAACAGAAACCAGAAAATACATGATAAATGTTTCCTTACCTTTGATGAACTTCATCAGAATTCAGTCCTAGGAATCCCAGGTCCACAATAAATGCTTTGATTTGTTCGATAATGTCCGTAATTTATGTCCAATTAGCTATTTGGAATTGTTTACCAAACGCGCTAACCAAAGTCACAAAGCGCGTCCACTATAACGTGACGAAATGTCCAAAGTTCCGTAAACAGTCAGTAGAAACATGTCAAACGATGTACTGAATCAATCTTTAGAATGTTGTAACATACATCTTGAATACGTTCCAACCGGAGAATTACATTGACTTCAGTTGACCGATGAACGGAGCTCTCTCACGTGAACGTGCCAGTTCAATGCGTGGGCACCTCATGGCAGTGATTACTCATTCCTGTCTCCTTCGGCCCCCCTTCACAGCAGAGTCATCAGACAAAGTTCTATTGACATCTAGTGGAAGCCCTAGGAAGTGAAAACCCATCCATATCTCGCTGTAATTTCAATGAGAGCTTGGTTGAAAATATGTCACCCCCAGAAAAAATCCAAACAGAAAGTGGAACTTCTCAGGTTTTTGCCTGCCATATGAGTTCTGTTATACTCACAGACATAATTCAAACAGTTTTAGAAACTTCAGAGTGTTTTCTATCCAATACTAATAATACTATGCATATATTAGCAACTATGACATAGGAGGAGGCCGTTAACTCTGGGCACCTCTGTGCACCTTTCATCCAAGCTACTCAATACTGCCCCTGCAGCCATAAGAAGTTAAGACTTACCATTTAGAAGTATAGGCGAGACAGTGTGTGCCTAAGAAAATACAGAGAACAGTTCAACTGTGTTTGAACCGACCTGGCTATAACTCTGAGAAACTTATGATAGGACAGGGAGTACTTCTCAAGGTTTCTCTAATCTCGGGGGAATGGAACTGTCGGCTGGGTAGTGATAAATAGTGGTGAGAACTCTGGAGAAGGATACAACTCACCTACTGTTCGTGTGTATGTATGTGCGTAGGATATCTACTGTTTGTGTGGAATAATGTGCGTAAGTAGGGAGCAAGTATAAAATTAATGTCTGTATAATGGACTTGGGAGCGCTCTCGTGAATAAACATTTTGACTATTGTAAGCTGGGACTCTCTGTTAAATTCAACCATAGTCTTACAAACTCTGGGTTGCAGACTGAGTAGATTAATTTAAGTTTATGAACATTGATAACGAAATTCTCATAACAAGTAGACAGACGTGTGCTATATGGCAGACCAATCCATACTCATCTCTTGGCATGTCCAGCCCACTCATTATCTCAGCCAATCATGGCTAACGGGAAGGTTGCTCRCTTTTTCTGTGGCTAAACCAACTAGGCTCGTAATTAAACAATTTTATTCGTATTTACAGATGGCATACACGTTTGCTATTAAGGCACATGAAAGTTCACATGTTCGAGAAGGCATTTCAAATGGCTCTACTGTGAAGTCATGACTTGCGACATACGCCTAGTTCCCTGAATTGGGTCACAAATAGCCCTTACACAGCCTGGAGGTGTGTTGGGTCATTGTCCTGTTGAAAAACAAATGATAGTCCCACTAAGCACAAACCAGATGGGATGGTGTATCCCTGCAGAATGCTGTGGTAGCCATGCTTGTTAAGTGTGCCTTGGATTCTAAATAAATCACAGACAGTATCACCAGCAAAGCACCCCCAAACAATCACACCTCCTCCATGCATAACATTGGGAAACACACATGGGGATCTCATCCGTTCACCTACTCTGTGTCTCACAAAGACACGGCGATTGGAACCAAAAATCTCAAATTTGGACTCATCAGACCAAAGGACAGATTTCCACCAGTCTAATTACCATTGGTTGTGTTTCTTGGCCCAAGCAAGTCTCTTCTTCTTATTGGTGTCCTTTGGAAGTGGTTTCTTTGCAGCAATTCGACCATGAACGCCTGATTCACGCAGTCTCCTCTGAACAGTTGACGTTGAGATGTGTCTGTCACTTGAACTCTGTGAAGCATTTATTTSGGCTGCCATTTCTGAGGCTGGTAACTTATTCTCTGCAGCAGAGGTAACTCAGAGCCCTCCGCAGTGTTACAAAATTTGTGAGGCGCATGGCAATGCGGTACAAGAGCTCCATTTGACCTCGGCATGCCTCTTGAGGCTCCGCAAGTGTCACCACCCTCCATATGGAGCCTTTTCAGATCAAGCATAAATAGGCTTTTAGTCTAGACCTCTGCAATGGTTTAGTTCACCGAGTGGGCACAAATATATACATTAGCTTCAAATGTTAAAGCAAATGTTTAAGCATGCAATAGTGAGGCATTATATACGCTGCTCGACAAAAAGCCAAGACCCTCTCTTCCTCCTGGGCAATTATGTGTGAAACACATCTCACCGTCCTAGAAAAGCCTCGGACCTGATGAAAACAAGCCCAGGTTCCCCTCGGGTGAAATTCCCTTTTAAAATGATCAATGGGTCTTAATAGGAAAACTCCAGCACATACAGTACATTCAAGAAAGCGCATCACTTCATAGACTCACTTGAATGTTTTCCAGATCGACCCGGCAGTTGGAAGCCATGCTAGTGAAGTGGTGTGCATTCTGTTCATCCAGAATGATATACACGGCAACATTTCGCATGGCAGCATCCAGAATATCKGCAAAGATGTCCACATCTGTAAAGGTGTCCATTACCACAGCGATCACCTGGAGAGGACCACAGAGCACACCATCAGACACACTAACATTCGACCTACATTGGCTTCAAATGTTAAAGCGTGCAATAGTGAGGCATAATACACACATCACATGCTGTGCAATTGTTCTACATTTACTATTGTACTATTGCACATCCTTTCTGTTACACACCAACTGATATAGTATCGTCTGTCTCTGTGCTTGAAATTCAMCAGCTTAGTATATCAATGAAATTCAGATAATAAGTGGAATATATTGCTATATACAATCTAGAGGCCTCACCTATCGATCGTGCGTAGGCACAAATCTGCACGTAAAAACCATGCACGGGGATCATGTCCACGCAAAGTGTGAGATTTAGCAATATGAATGTTTGCTTGAGAGTGTGCCTAAACTTACGCACAGCCGTGACCATGCGTGCACACAGTGCCAAGTGGTAGAATAAGGGAACTGCTTGTCAAGCATAGAATGGGGAAAATATATGTTGAAAATGTGTGAAATTGTAAGCGTAATAATTCAATCATTTTTCGATTTCATTGCATTTCCATTGTGAATTCATGATACATATAAAGTACAGTCATTTGTTAAATTAGAGGCACGTCATTAGCAAAACGAACAGGAACATATACAAGAGGGGTTTCTTGAAGACAAGAGGGGTTTCTTTGTCCTGATGCCATCAATGGGTTCCCAAATATGAACGGCGCAATAGACGGAACCCACATCGCCATAAAAGCACCATCCCAAAACGAGTTAATCTACAGTGCCTTCAGAAAGTATTCATACCCCTTGACTTATTCCCCATTTTGTTGTGCTACAGCCTGAATTCAAAATGGATTCAATTGAGAAAAAGGAAATGTTTGCAAATGTATTTAAAATGAATTTTCCCTGTGCTTAGCTCTATTCCGTTTCTTTTTAACCCCCCCAAAATCTTGATAGTCCTTGCCAATGAACAGCATACCCATAACATGATGCAGCCACCACCATGCTTGAAAGAGTGGTACTCAGTGATATGTTATGTTGTATTTCCCCAAAACATAACACTTTGTATTCAGGACATAAAGTTTTAAACAACTTTTAAGTTATAAAGTTATAAACAATTTTTTTGTTGCAGTTTTACTTTAGTGCCTTATTGCAAACAGGCTGCGTGTTTTGGAATATTTGTATTCTGTACAAGCTTCCTTCTTTTCACTCTGTCATTTAAGTTAGTATTGTGGAGTAACTAGAATGTTGTTGATCCATCCTCAGTTCTCATACCACAGCCATTAAACTCTGTAACTGCCTCATGGTGAAATCCCTGAGTAGCTTCCTTCCTCTCCAGCAAGGAWGAATGCCTGTATCTTTKTAGTGACTGGATGTATTTACACACCATCCAACGTGTAATTAATAACTTTACCATGCTCAAATGGATATTCAATGTCTGCTTTTTTCKTTTTTACCAATTTACCAATAGATGCCCTTCTTTGCGAGACATTGGAAAACCTCCCTGGTCTTTGTGGTTGAATATGTGTTTGAAATTCACTGCGCAACATAGGGACCTTACAGATAATTGTATTTTAGGGGTACAGAGATGAGGTAGTCATTCAACAATCATATTAAACACTATTATGGCACACCGAGTGAGTCCATGCAACTTATTATGTGACTTGTTAAGCACATTTTTACACCTGAACGTATTTAGGCTTGCCATAACAAAGGGGTTGAATACTGAATACTGACTCAATACTTTTCAGCTTTTCATTTTTAATTAATTTGGAATMAATTGCTGAAAACATAATTCCTCTTTGGCATTATGGGGTATTGTGTGTAGGCCAGTGACACAAAATCTCAATGTAATCCTTTTTATATTCAGGCTGTAACATAATAAAAAATTAAAAAAATTCAAGGGGTGTGAATATTTTCTGAAGGCACTGTATGTGAACAGAAATGGCTTGCACTCGTAATGTGCAGGTGATAGGTTGTATGATGCTGAATGTGGTGGCAAGGTGGCTAGGTGGAATGCACGATTCGTTCATTCTGCAGAACAGCAATGTTGGCCTATACGCCTACAGGCGGGAGCTGTTGAGGATGGATGGCTTATTGGTGAGGATGGATGGCTTATTGGTGAGGATGGAT
>NC_036865.1:4393505-4399136 GCF_002910315.2 Salvelinus sp. IW2-2015 | reverse complement strand
TGTATGACGTTTGTAGGATTGTTTGATAAATCACACCTTTTCTATGCGTAAGAACATTTTAAATTKCGTTCGTAAGTAGTATTTTAGAATAGTTTCTACGCAATATTGATAAATGAGMCCCCAGGTATTTCAGCAGTGGATTGTACACTACACTATAATTCTAAAAGAGAGCACATACAGTATAGTGACTCTTTCCACTTTGTCCTATTGAAGCACACTGGCTGATAGAGAATTATGTAGTATTTACAGCCACATCCATACATGATTTGGTTTTACCTTTGAACATAAAATGATGTCAAATTGCTACATTTATGAGGTAAAAATATAGAAATGCACAGTTCAGCAGTTACCAAACTACAGTATATACGTTTACTACGCACTACATCATTTTGGTTCAGTAGTTATTTGTTTTGAGCAGTTCGATGAAGTGATATTTCATTGTATTGTTATTTGTTTTGAGCAGTTCGATGAAGTGATATTTCATTGTATTGTTAACAAATGACAAGAAAATCATATCAAAGGTAAAGTGAATATTTCATTTTGAAAACTAGATACTTAGATTGAATATGGAAAATAGTCTTGAAGCAACAGAAAAAGTGAATTTTGTAGATGATCATTTATGGATATTTATTGTAGGGGGTAGATACAATTTTTGTTAGGACAAATCAAATCTGACATTTTAAACCAGAAATTACAAACTTCAGAAGSCTTTTTAGACTTTYAATACASTASCAGTTTGCATTTCCTGCMGCGCAGGAACATTCTCAGCAACAAAAGAGTGATCAAATTAAGACCCTACATCTGTAGTGAATTTGTTTGTTGTTCTCTGTCAATGGCAAACGTGCATAAAGATTGCAYAATTCTGCGAGATGGTCCAATGTGCCAATAAATCAGCAGAATCTAAAATTGGGATCATGTATACTCTGCTAATAACCATACAAAAAAGAAAAACGGACATACTTGTTGAGCATTCTTGATAAGTCGACGAGCCTGCACCTTGATACTTGGCATATCTGGCTCAGAGGGGTTAACCAGTGTGGTGACATCGGTGGGGCCTATGAAGCGATGCTGTTCGGGCCAGCCAAGGTCAAGACCGGGTGCATCCAAGTCAGAGTGGACGGGCCAGTATGTGTCTGAAGAGCCGTCTCCCCCAGACTCCACATATGGGAGCTCAGGCTGAGTYCTCTGGTACGGAACTTTCACTGTGCACTTAATGTGCTCAATTTCCTGTCTGGAAAGGAAGTCCACCACATCGGCACTCTGGAGGAATTCATAATAGCCCTCCAGGTCATCCTCCACCAGTGCGTCAATGGCCAGRCGGTACTCCTCGCGGTAGTGGGGAGGCACGTAGTTGGGGTCCAGGCGGTTATCCCCGGCTGAGGAACATTGAGAGCGGTGTGCCATACTGATTCCTGAYAGAGAGCCCAAAGAGAGGGTACACACAATGTGAGAACTTGGTAGTGAGGAGAAATGGAAAGAAAGTTATAGAGTGGCAGATGTGTGGGCCATGATCAATTCTGCATATTTATACAAAATACAACGTCACAATTTACACATTAATATTTCATTATGTGTGTCCCTGTGTAACCTAACAAAAAATAAAATAAAAAAATTGTCCATTAAAATAACATCAAATTGATCAGAAATACAGTGTAGACGTTGCTAATGTTGTAGATTACTATTGTAGCTGGAAACTGTACGCCTATGTAGATATTAATGGAATATCTACATAGGCGTACAGAGACCCATTATCAGCAACCATCACTCTTGTGTTCCAATGACATGTTGCGAATCCAAGTTTATCATTTTAAAAGGCTAACTGATCATTAGAAAACCCTTTTGCAATTATGTTAGAACAGCTGAAAACTGTTGTTCTGATTAAAGAAGCAATAAAACTGTCCTTCTTTAGACTGGTTGAGTATCTGGAGCATCAGCATTTGTGGGTTCGATTACAMGCTCAAAATGGCCAGAAACAAAGACCTTTCTTCTGAAACGCGTCAGTCTACTCTTGTTCTGAGAAATGAAGTCTATTCTATATGAGAAATTGCCAAGAAACTGAAGATCTCATACAGCGCTGTGTACTACTCCTTCACAGAACAGTGCAAACTGTCTCTAACCAGAATAGAAAGAGGAGTGGGAGGCCCCAGTGCACAACTTAGCAAGAGGATAAGTACATTAGAGTGTCAAGTTTGAGAAACAGACACCTCACAAGTCCTCAACTGGCAATTAAATAGTACCCACAAAACACCAGTCTCAACGTCAACAGTGAAGAGGCGAATCGGGATGCTGCGCTTCTAGGCCAGAGTTGCAAGAAAAAGCCATATCTCAGTCTGGCCATAAAAAGAAAAGTTAAGATCGGCAAAACACAGACACTGGACAGAGGAAGACTGGAAAAAAGTGGTTATGGACAGACGAATCTAAGTTTGAGGTGTTCGGATCACAAGAAGAACATTCGTGAGACGCAGAAAAATGAAAAGATGCTGGAGGAGTGCTTGACGCCATCTGTCAAGCCATGGTGGAGTTAATGTGATGGTCTGGGGGTGCTTTGGTGGTGGTAAAGTGGGAGATTTGTACAGGGTAAAGGGGATCTTGAAGAAGGAAGGCTATCACTCTATTTTGCAACGCAATGCCATACCCTGTGGACGGCGCTTAATTGGAGCCAATTTCCTCCTACAACAGGACAATGAACAAAGCACAGCTCCAAACTATGCAATAACTATTTAGGGAAGAAGCAGTCAGCTGGTATTCTGTCTATAATGGAGTGGCCAGCACAGTCACCGGATCTCAACTAGAGGTAACCGGTTCTGATTTTTCAAGCCGATACCGTTTATAGGAGACCAAAAAAAGCCGATACCGATTAATCGGACGATTTCTATATATATATTTGTAATAATGACAATTAAACAATACTGAAATGAACACTTTTATTTTAACTTAATATAATACGTCAATAAAACAATTTAGTCTCAAATAAATAATAAAACATGTTCAATTGGTTTAAATAATGCAAAACAAAGTGTTGGAGAAAGAAAGTAAAAGTGCATATGTGCCATGTAAAAAGCTAACGTTTAGTTCCTTGCTCAGAACATGAGAACATGAAAGCTGGTGGTTCTTTTAACATGAGTCTTCAATATTTCCCAGGTAAGAAGTTTTAGGTTGTAGTTATTATAGGACTATTTCTTTCTATACATTTGTATTTCATATACCTTTGACTATTGGATGTTCTAATAGGTACTTTAGTATTGCCAGCCTAATCTAGGAGTTGATAAGCTTGAAGTCATAAACAGCGCAATGCTTGAAGCATTGCGAAGAGCCGCTGGCAAACGCAGGAAAGTGCTGTTGAATGAATGCTTACGAGCCTGCTGCCTACCCCGCTCAGTCAGATTGCTCTATCAAATCATAGACTTAATTAATAATATAATAACACACAGAAATACGAGCCTTAGGTCATTATATGGTCAAATCCGGAAACTATCATTTTGAAAACAAAACGTTTATTCTTTCAGTGAAATATGGAACCGTTCCGTATTTTATCTAACGGGTGGCATCATAAGTCTAAATATTGCTGTTACATTGCACAACCTTCAATGTTATGTCTTAATTACATAAAATTCTGGCAAATTAGTTCGCAACAAGCCAGGCGGCCCAAACTGTTGCATATACCTGACTCTGCGTGCAATGAACGCAAGAGAAGTGACACAATTTCCCTAGTTTAATATTGCCTGCTAACATGAATTTATTTTAACTAAATTGGGGTTTAAAAAAATATACTTCTGTGTAGTGATTTTAAGAAAGGCATTGATGTTTATGGTTAGGTACAAATTGGTGCAACGTCTGTGCTTTTCTCGCGAATGCGCTTGTTAAATCACCCGTTTGGCGAAGTAGCTGTGATTCAATGATAAATTAACAGGCACCGCATCGATTATATGCAACGCAGGACAAGCTAGATAAACTAGTAATATCATCAACCATGTGAAGTTAACTAGTGATTATGTTAAGATTGATTGTTTTTTAATAGATACATTTAATGCTAGCTAGCACCTTACCTTGGCTCCTTGCTGCACTCGCAAAACAGGTCGTCAGCCTGCCACGCAGTCTCCTCGTGGAGTGCAATGTAATCGTCCATGATCGGTGTCCAAAAATGCCGATTACCGATTGTTATGAAAACTTGAAATCGGCCCTAATTAATCCGCCATTGTGATTAAATCGATCGACCTCTAATCTCAACCCTATTGAGCTGTTGTGGGAGCAGCTTGACCGTATGGTAGTAAGAAGTGGCCCATCAAGCAATCCATTTGTGGGATGTGCTTCAGGAAGCATGGGGTGAAATCTCTTCAGATTAACTCAACAAATTGACAACTAGAATGCCAAAGGTCTGCAAGGCTGTAATTGCTGAAAATGTTGGATTCTTTGACGAAAGCAAAGTTCGAAGGACAAAATTATTTCAATTATGAAAATCATTTTTTATAACCTTGTCAACGTCTTGACTATATTTCCTATTCATTTTGCAATTCATTCATGTATATTTTCATGGAAAACAAGGACATTTCTAAGGAACCAAACTTTTGAATAGTGTATCTATACAAAAGAATGTGGACACACCTTCAAATTAGTGGATTCGGCTATTTCATCTACACCCGTAGCTGACAAGTGTATAAAAATAGAGCACACCAGCCATGCAATCTCCATAGACAAACATGGCAGTAGAATGGCCTTACTGAAGAGCTCAGTGACTTTCAACATGGCACTGTCATAGGATGCCACCTGCCAATTTCTGCCCTGCTAGAGCTTGCCTAGTGAACTGTAAGTGCTGTTTTTGTGACGTGGAAATGGCCAGGAGCAACAACGGCTCAGCCGTGAAGTGGTAGGCCATACAAGCTTACAGAACGGACCGCTGAGTGCTGAAGCACGTAGCGGGTAAATATCATCTGTCCTCTGTTGCAACACTCACATACGAGTTCCAAACTGCCTCTGGAAGCAACGTCAGCACAATAACTGTTCGTCGGGAGCTTCATGAAATGTGTTTCCATGGCCGAGCTGCCACACAAGCCTAAGATCACCATGTGCAATGCCAAACATCAGCTGGAGTGGTGTAAAGCTCGCCGCCATTGGACTCTGGAGCGTTCTCTGGAGTGATGAATCACGCTTCACCAACTGGCAGTCTGACGGACAAATCAGGGTTTGGCAGATGCAAGGAGAACGCTTCTTCCGAATGCATAGTGCCAACTGTAAAGTTTGGTGGAGGAGGAATAATGGTCTGGGGTTGTTTTTCATGGTCCGTGCTAGGCCCTTAGTTCCAGTGAAGAGAAATCTTAACGCTTACCATACAATCACATTCTAGACGATTCTTACTTCCAACTTTGTGGCAACAGCTTGGGAAGGCCCTTTCCTGTTTCAGCATGACAATGCCCCCGTGCACAAAGCGAGGTCCATACAGAAATGGTTTGTTGAGATTGGTGTGGAAGAACTGGACTGGCCTGCACAGAGCCCTGACCTCACCTCATCGAACACCTTTGGGATGCATTGGAACGACGAATGCGAGCCAGGCTAAATCGCCCAACATCAGTGCCCGACCTCACTAATGCGCTTGTGGCTGAATGGATGCAAATCCCCGCAGCAATGTTCCAACTT
>NC_036865.1:4379847-4393480 GCF_002910315.2 Salvelinus sp. IW2-2015 | reverse complement strand
ATTCCCAGGTAAGAAGTTTTAGGTTGTAGTTATTATAGGACTATTTTTTTCTATACCATTTGTATTTCATATACCTTTGACTATTGGATGTTCTAATAGGTACTTTAGTATTGCCAGCCTAATCTCAGGAGTTGATAGGCTTGAAGTCATAAACAGCGCAATGCTTGAAGCATTGCGAAGAGCCGCTGCAAACGCAGGAAAGTGCTGTTGAATGAATCCTTACGAGCCTGCTGCCTACCACCGTCAGTCAGATTGCTCTATAAATCATAGACTTAATTATAATATAATAACACACAGAAATACGAGCCGTAGGTCATTAATTGGTCAAATCCGGAAACTATCATTTTGAAAACAAAACGTTTATTCTTTCAGTGAAATATGGAACCGTTCCGTATTTTTATTAACGGGTGGCATCCATACGTCTAAATATTGCTGTTACATTGCACAACCTTCAATGTTATGTCATAATTACATAAAATTCTGGCAATTAGTTCGAACAAGCCAGGCGGCCCAAACTGTTGCATATACCCTGACTCTGTGTGCAATGAACGCAAGAGAAGTGACACAATTTCCCTAGTTTAATATTGCCTGCTAACATGAATTTATTTTAACTAAATATGCAGGTTTAAAAAAATATACTTCTGTGTAGTGATTTTAAGAAAGGCATTGATGTTTATGGTTAGGTACAAATTGGTGCAACGTCTGTGCTTTTTCCGCTCGCGAATGCGCTTGTTAAATCACCCGTTTGGCGAAGTAGGCTGTGATTCAATGATAAATTAACAGGCACCGCATCGATTATATGCAACGCAGGACAAGCTAGATAAACTAGTAATATCATCAACCATGTGAAGTTAACTAGTGATTATGTTAAGATTGATTGTTTTTTATAAGATACATTTAATGCTAGCTAGCACCTTACCTTGGCTCCTTGCTGCACTCGCAAAACAGGTCGTCAGCCTGCCACGCAGTCTCCTCGTGGAGTGCAATGTAATCGGRCATGATCGGTGTCCAAAAATGCCGATTACCGATTGTTATGAAAACTTGAAATCGGCCCTAATTAATCCGCCATTSRGATTAAATCGATCGACCTCTAATCTCAACCCTATTGAGCTGTTGTGGGAGCAGCTTGACCGTATGGTACGTAAGAAGTGCCCATCAAGCCAATCCAARTTGTGGGATGTGCTTCAGGAAGCATGGGGTGAAATCTCTTCAGATTAACTCAACAAATTGACAACTAGAATGCCAAAGGTCTGCAAGGCTGTAATTGCTGAAAATGTTGGATTCTTTGACGAAAGCAAAGTTCGAAGGACAAAATTATTTCAATTATGAAATCATTTTTTATAACCTTGTCAACGTCTTGACTATATTTCCTATTCATTTTGCAATTCATTTCATGTATATTTTCATGGAAAACAAGGACATTTCTAAGGAACCCCAAACTTTTGAATAGTGTATCTATACAAAAGAATGTGGACACACCTTCAAATTAGTGGATTCGGCTATTTCATCTACACCCGTAGCTGACAAGTGTATAAAATAGAGCACACAGCCATGCAATCTCCATAGACAAACATTGGCAGTAGAATGGCCTTACTGAAGAGCTCAGTGACTTTCAACATGGCACTGTCATAGGATGCCACCTTCCCAACAAGTCAGTTTGTAAAATTTCTGCCCTGCTAGAGCTTGCCTAGTGAACTGTAAGTGCTGTTTTTGTGACGTGGAAATGGCCAGGAGCAACAACGGCTCAGCCGTGAAGTGGTAGGCCATACAAGCACAGAACGGACCGCTGAGCTGCTTGTAAGCGCGAGGAGGTAAATATCATTCGTAAGTCCTCTGTTGCATGATATGCCACCTGACCAATTCCAAACTGCCTCTGGAAGCAACGTCAGCACAATAACTGTTCGTCGGGAGCTTCATGAAATGTGTTTCCCATGGCCGAGCTGCCACAACAAGCCTAAGATCACCATGTGCATGCCCAAACATCAGCTGGAGTGGTGTAAAGCTCGCCGCCATTGACTCTGGAGCCGATTCTGGAGTGATGAATCACGCTTCACCAACTGCAGTCTGACGACAAATCAGGGTTGCAGATGCAAGGAGAACGCTATCTGTCCGAATGCATAGTGCAACTGTAAAGTTTGGTGGAGAGGAATAATGGTCTGGGTTGTTTTTCATGTTCGGCTAGGCCCCTTAGTTCCCAGTGAAGAGAAATCTAATGCTATAATACCATACAATCACATTCTAGACGATTCTGTACTTCCAACTTTGTGGCAACAGCTTGGGGAAGGCCCTTTCCTGTTTCAGCATGACAATGCCCCCGTGCACAAAGCGAGGTCCATACAGAAATGGTTTGTTGAGATTGGTGTGGAAGAACTGGACTGGCCTGCACAGAGCCCTGACCTCAACCTCATCGAACACCTTTGGGATGCATTGGAACGACGAATGCGAGCCAGGCTAAATCGCCCAACATCAGTGCCCGACCTCACTAATGCGCTTGTGGCTGAATGGATGCAAATCCCCGCAGCAATGTTCCAACTTCTAGTGGAAAGCCTTCCCAGAAGAGTGGAGCCTGTTACAGCAGTACAGGGTGGACCTACTCCATTTTAATGGCCATGATTTTGAAATAAGATGTTTGACAAGCAGGTGTCCACATACTTTTGGTCATGTAGTCTCCAGTGGTGTAAAGTACTTGAGTAAAAATACTTTCAGGTACAACTTAAGTCGTTTTTGGGGTTTCTGTACTTTATTATACTATTTATATTTTTGACAACTTTTACTCCACTACATTCCTAAAGAAATAATGTACTTTTTACTCCATACATTTTGAGACCCAAAAGTACTTGTTACATTTTGAATGCTTAGCAGGACAGGAAAAGGGTCCAATTCACACACTTATCAATAGAACATCCCTGGTCATCTCTACTGCCTCTGATCTGGCGGACTCACTAAACACAAATGCTTTTTTTGTAAATTATGTCTTGAGTGTTGGCTATCCGTAAATGTTTAAACAAGAAAACCGTCTGGGTTTGCTTAATATAAGGAATGTGAAATGATTTATACTTTTACATTTACTTTTGATACTTAAGTGTATTTCAGCAAAGTACATTTACTTTTGATACTTAAGCATATTTAAAACCAAATACTTTTAGTCTTTTACTCAAGTAGTATTTTACTCGGCGACTTTCACTTTTACTTGAGTCATTTTCTGTGAAGGTATCTTGGCTTTTACTCGAGTACGATCATTGGCTACTTCTTCTACCACTGGTAGTCTCTATGTTGAACAGGATGATCTATTTTGGATGCAATTTGAATGGAAATGATGGAGACAAAGAAAGACTATGACAGAGTGAGCACTGATTTAAAGCAACAATATTCAAGTGACATGCTGTTTTATAACTCTACAGCTGAAATAAATAAACAATTATCTTTACAATTAAATAATGAGGTGACCCCCGAAAGCCAGATGGAGATGTGTAAATTAGACACGCATTTAGTCATTATATAACTGTAGCATATACTGCAACAAATGTAGGGACCATAATGGAAATAAGTCCCCGACTTTATTGTGCAATACCATGATATTGAAGTGCCCAAAGTCAGTATGTTTTGTTTATTTGTTGTGTGGTGCATTGGTACAGAAACCTATATTTGGAAAATGTGTTGCATATATTTTATATAATTATAGATATGGCATTAAAATGTTGAAATTCTGATTCCCAATAGATGATCATTGTCTGCAAACGCCTCTGATCGTGAAGTAATGAAACAWGAATGATTAGAGAGCTCATSTGMGGTGGTCAGCGAACCCTCAACCTTCTGGCCATAGCCCTGCAAGGCATATACTGTGCKAGAAAAGCACGCTGAAGTGGCAAAYTCGATATCCACGTTTATAAAACAGGGTTATTCGTGGGAGTAAACATTATTTTGAGTTAATTCTATGAGGGGGGAGGGTGTTCCATTTATTTTACAGTAGCCTACAAGGGGAGGGTCGTGTGAAAATATTTTTAATGTTGTGGAGGGGGTGCATTCTTTTCTTTTTTTTAGGACACCTTGACACCCTCGTAAATGTCGATCTGTCCCTAAGAGAGAAATGTTCCACATTATCTTCCTATATGTTTCCTGAAAAACTTTAAGAACTAACCTTATGGCATAACTGAGATTCTTCCTGAATTGAATCGTCCGTGGTTTCAGTTTAGGCTATTATGATTTAGTCCTTCTCTTGAACCGGTATTCCCCACTGAGACTGTATCTCATTCCTCGTCTGGCTGGACTCCTCAAAAAGAGCGTTCTGCGTGGCTTGATCACCTACCCCGGCAGAACCAGTTTATTTTCATGCTTGCTTGAGGCATGTTAGGGSAATGGAAGAGTTTTAGAAGTTAGAAAGAAGCCCATCTCACAGATTGCTGACGAGTTATGCCCCGCCTCAAAGTAACGCATCCTAACTGCAAATGTTSAATTTATTCCAGTTTCGTGACATGGACGCGAAAATGTGGTGTTATATGGTGCTTTCAAGACAACTGGGACTCGGAAAAAACGAGGTGAATTCACCATGTCAGTGATCTTCACGGCGGAAAGTCGCTTTAGAAAGGGAGCTTTAGAAAGAGGCCCGAGTTCCCGACTTTCCGAGTTGGATGACCGTTCAAAACGATTTTTCCCAGTCGGAGCTCGTTCCCAGGCGTCTTGAACGCACTGAAGTCGGAAGTCTTGAGACTTCCAAGTTCCTAGTGTCCGGTTATTTTGAACGCGGCAGTATAAACGTATTTCATGCCATTCTACATCATTTAGGCCTACATGACAGSAGACYTAAGAATATTTTTTAATACTACAAAATGACCAAAATTAGTGGCGACAATGACACTGTCAAACAGATAAATGAACACGACCTGGGCCGGTTTCCCAAAAGCATTTTAGSCTAAATTCATTGGATCCTATGGTTTTAAAATAAACGCAGCCTTATTAATATGCTTTTGGGAAAACGTCCTTGGTCTTGACCTGGCCTAGGGCCAATAAAAAGAGGGGAGACACATATTGTACAATATTAGGAGGCTACTAATTCAACTTTCCAGTGGCACTGACTCACCCAATGATGAAGATAGATAGCATGAATATGCGTAGCCTAGGCTTCTCACTGTACAGGTGATGGTCTGAAGATAGGCCTGACTACTTTGAAAAACAGTGCTGTTCGTTGTTGAGGGGAAAAAATGGTAGCTTCTACTGACAAATTAGTCTTCTCTTTCAGGCAGTAGCATTTGCTTTCCAAACGTATTTCCCACGATTGTATTTAGAAATTTGCGAAAGGCCTTTAACTATTCACTGACAGCGCGAAAAGAAATATTATCCATAGAAATAGAATCCATAGAACGAAAGTGCCCATTCAAGTCAGGACTAACAGCCATTTTGAGCATGCCCATGAGTTTACGACTCAAATTACGAGGGTGAGGTTCCCAAACCCTTCCCAGATAGCATATTTGGTTCCTTGGAAGTTGCGAGAACGTACATTTTTGGTTTCCCATTGGTTCTTGGAAAACAGTTTTTTGAGAATGGAAGTGAAAATGCAGGCTGTTTMGGGAAATCACATTCTTAGGTTGCAGGGAGGTTCTGAGAAAGTGTTTCTATATTTATTTAACTAAACAAGTAGGTTAAGAACAAATTCTTATTTACAATGACAGCCTAGAAACAGTGGGGTAACTGCCTTGTTCAAGGGCAGAATAACATATTTCCACCTTGTCAGCTCAGGGATTTGATTTAGCAAACTCTTGGTTACTGGCCCAATGCTCTAACCACTAGGCTACCTGCCATCCCAATGGTTCCCCAAAAAGTTTTCCTGGGAGGTTTTATTAACTTTCTGAGAACAGAAATGATATGTTATTTGAAAGTAATTAAATAACATTCTGAGAACATGTTTCAAGAATACTTCGATTAACACAGCTAACTTAGGGTAACTTAGGGTAACTTAGGGTAACCAAGCACAGATAGGATACATGGAAATGAATGTGCTTCGGCTTTAAACATGCAAACACATTTTAATATTGCAGATAGATTGTGGCTTCCGTCAATGTAATTGTCTGCATAATTTTGAATCTCCCATATATATTTTTGTAAATATATATACACTACCGGTCAAAAGTTTTAGAACACCTACTCATTCCAGGGTTTTTCTTTATTTTTAATATTTTCTAAATTGTAGAATAATAGTGAAGACATCAAAACTATGAAATAACACATATGGAATCATGTAGTAACCAAAAAAGTGTTAAACAAATCAAAATATATTTTAGATTCTTCAAAGTAGCTACCCTTTTCCTTGATGACAGCTTTGCACACGGTTGGCATTCTCTCAACCAGCTTCATGCGGTTAGTCACCTGGAATGCATTTCAATTAAAAGGTGTGCCATCTTAAAAGTCAATTTGTGGAATTTCTTTCCTTCTTAATGTGTTTGATCCAATGAGTTGTGCTGTGACAAGGTAGGTGGATACAGAAGATAGCCCAATTTGGTAAAAGACCAAGTCCATGTTATGGCAAGAACAAACTCAAATAAGCAAAGACAAACAACAGTCCATTATTACTTTAAGACATGAAGGTCAGTTAATCAAGAAAATGTCAGAACTTTGAAAGTTTCTTCAATTGCAGTCATAAAAACCATCAAGCGCTATGATGAACTCGCTCTCATGAGGACCGCCACAGGAATGAAGACACCAGAGTTACTTCTCCTGCAGAGGATAAGTTCATTAGAGTTAACTGCACCTCAGATTGCAGCCCAAATAAAAGCTTCACAAAGTTCAAGCAACAAGACACATCTCAACATCAACTGTTCAGAGGAGACTGTGTGAATCAGGCCTTCAGGTCGAGTTGCTGCAAGAGGAGTTAAACAAGGGTGTCCGCTGTCAGTATATTTCTTCATTATGGCCATCGAAGTGCTACTGTAGCTATTCAAATCAGATCAAATAACAACATTAGAGGATTTGAAATCAAAGGTTTAAAAAAACTAAGGTGTCCTTGTATGCTGATGACTCAAGTTTTATATTAAGTCCGCAAGCTAGATTCCTGCAATGCTTCATTGAAGATCTAGATAACTTTTCTGGCCACTCTGGACTAAAACATATTGTCTTGGCTGGTGCTTAGTGTCATTGTCCTGTTGGAACAGCCATGCAATCTCCATAGACAAACATTGGCAGTAGAATGGCCTTACTGAAGAGCTCAGTGACTTTCAACATGGCACTGTCATAGGATGCCACCTTCCCAAACAAGTCAGTTTGTAAAATTTCTGCCCTGCTAGAGCTTGCCTAGTGAACTGTAAGTGCTGTTTTTGTGACGTGGAAATGGCCAGAGCAACAACGGCTCAGCCGTGAAGCAACGTCAGCACAATAACTGTTCGTCGGGAGCTTCATGAAATGTGTTTCCATGGCCGAGCTGCCACACAAGCCTAAGATCACCATGTGCAATGCCAAACATCAGCTGGAGTGTGTGTAAAGCTCGCCGCCATTGGACTCTGGAGCAGCGGAAAAGCGTTCTCTGGAGTGATGAATCACGCTTCACCACTGGCAGTCTGACGGACAAATCAGGGTTTGGCAGATGCAAGAGAGAACGCTACCTTGCCATGCAACTATAATGGTGTGAGGAGGAATAATGGTCTGGGTTGTTTTTCGTGCAGGCCCCTTTCCAGTGAAGAGAAATCTTAATGCATACCATACAATCACATTCTAGACGATTCTGTACTTCCACTTTGTGGCACAGCTTGGGGAAGGCCTTTCCTTCTCAGCATGACAATGCCCCCGTGCACCAAGCAAGTCCAGTACAGAAAGGTTGTTGAGATTGGTGTGGAAGAACTGGACTGGCCTGCACAGAGCCCTGACCTCAACCTCATCGAACACCTTTGGATGCATTGGAACGACGAATGCGAGCCAGGCTAAATCGCCCAACATCAGTGCCGACCTCACCTAATGCGCTTGTGGCTGAATGGATGCAAATCCCCGCAGCAATGTTCAACTTCTAGTGAAAGCCTTCCCAGAAGAGTGGAGCCTGTTACAGCAGTACAGGGTGGACCTACTCCATTTTAATGGCCATGATTTTTGAAATAAGATGTTTGACAAGCAGGTGTCCACTACTTTTGGTCATGTAGTCTCCAGTGGTGTAAAGTACTTGAGTAAAAATACTTTCAGGTACAACTTAAGTCGTGTTTTGGGGTTTCTGTACTTTATTATACTATTTATATTTTTGACAACTTTTACTCCACTACATTCCTAAAGAAATAATGTACTTTTTACTCCATACATTTTGAGACCCAAAAGTACTTGTTACATTTTGAATGCTTAGCAGGACATTTACATTTACATTTAAGTCATTTAGCAGACGCTCTTATCCAGAGCGACTTACAAATTGGTGCATTCACCTTATGATATCCAGTGGAACAACCACTTTACAATAGTGCATCTAACTCTTTTAAGGGGGGGGGGGGTTAGAAGGATTACTTTATCCTATCCTAGGTATTCCTTAAAGAGGTGGGGTTTCAGGTGTCTCCGGAAGGTGGTGATTGACTCGCTGACCTGGCGTCGTGAGGGAGTTTGTTCCACCATTGGGGTGCCAGAGCAGCGAACAGTTTTTGACTGGGCTGAGCGGGAACTGTACTTCCTCAGAGGTAGGGAAGCGAGCAGGCCAGAGGTGGGATGAACGCAGTGCCCTTGTTTGGGTGTAGGGCCTGATCAGAGCCTGAAGGTACGGAGGTGCCGTTCCCCTCACAGCTCCGTAGGCAAGCACCATTGTCTTGTAGCGGATGCGAGCTTCAACTGGAAGCCAGTGGAGAGAGCGGAGGACGAGCGGTGGGTGACGTTGAGAGAACTTGGGAAGTTGAACACCAGACGGCTGCGGCTGTTCTGGATGAGTATGTAGGGTTTAATGGCACAGGCAGGGAGGCCCAGCCAACAGCGAGTTGCATGCTAATTTCCAGGACGGGAGATGGACAAGTGCCTGGATTAGGACTGCGCCGCTTTCCTGCTGAGGCAGGGTCGTACTCTGCGAATGTTGTAGAGCATGAACCTACAGGAACGGGTCACCGGCCTTGATGTTAGTTGAGAACGACAGGGTGTTGTCCAGGATTCACGCCAAGGTTCTTAGCACTCTGGGAGGAGGACACAATGGAGTTTGTCAACCGTGATGGCCGAGATCATGGAACGGGCAGTCCTTCCCCGGGAGGAAGAGCAGCTCCGTCTTGCCGAGGTTCAGCTTGACGGTGGTGATCCGGTCATCCACACTGATATGTCTGCCAGACATGCAGAGATGCGATTCACCACCTGGTTATTCAGAGGGGGGAAAGGAGAAGATTAATCTGTTGTGTCGTCGTGCATAGCAATGATAGGAGAGACCATGTTGAGGATATTGACAAGAGCCAAGTGACTTGGTTGCTTATAGCGAGAATGGAGAGGGCCTAGAACAGAGCCCGGGGACACCGTGGTGAGAGCACGTGGTGCGGGAGACAGACTTCTCGCCACGCCACCTGGTAGGAGCGACCTGTTCAGGTTAGGACGCAATCCAAGCGTGGGGCCGCGCCGGAGATGCCCAGCTCGAGAGAGGTGGAGAGGAGGATCTGATGGTTCACAGTATTCAAAGGCAGCCGATAGGTCTAGAAGACTGAGAGCAGAGGAGAGAGAGTTAGCTTTAGCAGTGCGGAGCGCCTCCGTGACAGCAGAGAAGAGCAGTCTCAGTTGAATGACTAGTCTTGAAACCTGACTGATTTGTTGATCAAGAAGGTCATTCTGAGAGAGATAGCAGGAGAGCTGGCCAAGGACGGCACGTTCAAGAGTTTTGTGAGAGAAAAGAAAGAAGGGTATACTTGGTCTGTAGTGTTGACATCGGAGGATCGAGTGTAGGTTTTCAGAGGGGTGCAACTCTCGCTCTCTTGAAGACGGAAGGACGTAGCCAGCGGTCAAGGATGAGTTGATGAGTGAGGTGAGGTAGGGAGAAGGTCTCCGGAAATGTCTGGAGAAGAGAGGAGGGATTAGGGTCAAGCGGGCAGGTGTTGGGCGCGGACACCGGCCGTCACAAGACGCGGAGATTTCATTCTGGAGAGAGAGGAGAAAGAGTCAAAGCAGGCCAGTGGGCAGTGTGAGCAGAACCAGCGGTGTCGTTTGACTTAGCAAACGAGGATCGGATGTCTTCGACCTTTCTTTTTCAAATGTGTTGACGAAGTCATCAGCAGATTACAGAGAAGGGAGAGGGGGGAGGAGAGGAGGATTCAGGAGGGGAGAAGGTTGGCAAAGAGCTTCTCCTAGGTTAGAGGCAGTATGCTTGGGATTTAGAAGTGTTAGAAATTGACTTTAGCAGCAGAGACAGAAGAGGAGAATGTAGAGAGGAGGAGTGAAAGGATGCCAGGTCCGCAGGGAGGCGAGTTTTCCTCCATTTCCGCTCGGTCTGCCCGGAGCCCTGTTCTGTAAGCTCGCATGAGTCAGTACGCAGCCACGGAGCAGGATGGGAGGACCGAGCCGGCCTGGAGGATTAGGGGACATAGAGAGTCAAAGGATGCAGAAAGGGAGGAGAGGAGGGTTGAGGAGGCAGAATCAGGAGATAGGTTGGAGAAGGTTTTGAGCAGAGGGAAGAGATGATAGGATGGAAGAGGAGAGAGTAGCGGGGGAGAGAGAGCGAAGTGTTGGGACGGCCGATCGCGATACCATCCGAGTAGGAGGCAGTGTGGGAAGTGTTGGATGAGGAGCGAGATGGGAAAAGGATACAAGGTAGTGGTCGGAGACTTAGGAGGGAGTTGCAATGAGATAATTAGTGGAAGAACAGCATCTAGTAAAGATGAGGTCAAGCGTATATGCTGCCCTTGCTATGGTTGGTAGGGGGGGAAGGTGAGAGGGTGAGGTCAAAAGGAGAGGAAGGGAAAGAAGGAGGCAGAGAGGAATGAGTCAAAGGTAGACGTAGGACAGGAAAAGGGTCCAATTCACACACGTATCAATAGAACATCCTTCTGGTCATCTCTACTGCCTCTGATCTGGCGGATCTCCACTAAACAACAAATGGCTTTTTTTGTAAATTATTGTCTGAGTGTTTGGCTATCCGTAAATGGTTTAAACAAAGAAAACCGTCTGGGTTTGCTTAATATAAGGAATGTGAAATGATTTATACTTTTACATTTACGTTTGATACTTAAGTTGTATTTCAGGCAAAGTACATTTACTTTTTGATACTTAAGCTAATTAAAAACCAAATACTTTTAGTCTTTTATCAAGTAGTATTTTACTCGGCGACTTTCACTTTTACTTGAGTCATTTTCTGTGAAGGTATCTTGGCTTTTACTCGAGGTACAGTCATTTGGCTACTTCTTATCTACCACTGGTAGTTCTCTATGTTGAACAGGATGATCTATTTTGGATTGCAATTTGAATGGAAATGATGGAGACAAAGAAAGACTATGACAGAGGTGAGCACTGATTAAAGCAACAAGTATTCAAGTGGACATGCTGTTTTATAACTCTACAGCTGAAATAAATAACAATTTATCTTTACAATTAAATAATGAGGTGACCCGAAGCCATGGAGATGTGTAAATTAGACCACGCATTTAGTCATTTATAGTAACTTGTAGCATATACTGCAACAATGTAGGGGACCTATAATGGAAATAAGTCCCCGACTTTATTGTGCAATACCATGATATTGAAGTGCCCAAAGTCAGTATGTTTTGTTTATTTGTTGTGTGGTGCATTGGTACAGAAACCTATAATTTTGGAAATGTGTTGCATTATTTATATAATTATAGATATTCTCGACCTTCATGGCTTTGGTCTTTGGTCTGTCAACTGTAGAACATTATATATAGACAGGCGTGTGCCTTTCCAAATCATGTCCAATCAATTGAAGTTACCACAAGTGGACTCCAATGCAAGTTGTGAAACATCTCAAGGGTGATCAATGGAAACAGGATGCACCGGAGCTCAATTTTCGAGTCTCATACCAAGGGGTCTGAATACTTATGTAAATATGGTATATCTGTTTTTTTATTTTTATACATTTTCTAAAATTTCAAAAAAACGTTTCACTTTGATTATGGGGTATTGTGTGTGTAGAATGATGAGGAACAAAATAATTCTATCAATGTTTGTACGCTCGTCTTCCTCCTCGTCTGAGGAGGAGCAAGGTCGGACCAAAGCGCAGCGGTTTGAATACATATTTTAATGTATAGCAACGAAGACGAAAAACACTTGACAAAATACAAAACAATAAACGACGTGAACAAACGAACGAAAACAGTACCGTGTGGCGAACAAACACAGACACGGCAACAATCACCCACAAACAAACATTGAAAACAGCCTACCTTAATATGGTTCCCAATCAGAGACAATGACAAACACCTGCCTCTGATTGAGAACCATATTAGGCCAAACGAACAAACCTAAACATAGAAACAAATAACATAGACTGCCCACCCCAACTCACGCCCTGACCATACTAAATAAAGACAAAACAAGGGAAATAAGGTCAGGAACGTGACAAATGTGGAAAAAGGGAAGGGGTCTGAATARTTTCTGAATGCCCTGGACTTGGTATTCATATCACAAAATATATAAATTAGCTCTACACAATGAATTTCAATAGAAAACTAAGAAAAATAGACAAAATCCTGCAACCATGGAGAGGTAAATACACCGATTAACTCCTTAGTCATATCTCAGGTTACTCACTTACTTATGGCACTGCCTACTCCAGATGTTTCGTACTTTTTTGTTGTTGTTGCTTTATCTGGGATGCTAAACCAGACAAAATGAAGCATGCTTATCTATATAATGAATATAAACTGGGTGGGCTGAGATTATTAAACATAGAAGCACTAAAGCTCTCTCTAAAAGCTTCACTTATACAAAAGTTTTACTTGAATCCAAAATTGTTCTCAAGTAGATTACTAAGGAAAGCTCATCCCTTGTTTAAAAATTGAATTTTTGCTTTGTGCAGATTGCCATTTCTCATTTTCGATGAATTGAAAATGAAACCTTGTTCAAAGTATCTCACTTTTTCAAACAAGCAATGCAGAGCTGGTTACAATTTCAAATGCATCCCCCAGAAAAGATAGAACAAATATTACAACAAATATTATGATTGAACTCAAATGTGCTGGTTGATAAAATATTTGTATTTATGGAAAATTTGCTTGAGAAGGCTATTCTGTTTTTAAATTATATTGTAAATTGGAGTGGTAGAATTATGTATTTCATGGAGCTATCAGGAATTACATGGGAAGGTCTGGTCAGTCCAAGATTACAACCAATTGATTACACCACTACCRCAAAAATGGAGAAGGCAGGTGGCAGTTGGAGGAGGTAGGGAACTGGTCTGTCTGCCTAATATAAAAGATCAAAACTGGGGGAGGAACAAGAATAGTATAAATAGGAAAATATYCKAGTTTAATTTAAGAACCAGGATGTTGACAGCTGTGCCATACAGATTGCAAAATAGTTGGGAAGATATTTTTGATAATTTAAGTAAATGTAATCTTTACTTCAAGTCAGATGTATCAGAGAATGTTTTATATGTTAAATGTATAAAAGGGCATATGATGAGTTGTTTACTATTTCGATGTTATTTCTAAAAAAAATTTCGATTGTTGGATGTTCAGGAGTGGTTTGACAAGGGATGATGTGTGAC